>NW_009232469.1:0-11684 GCF_000690835.1 Fulmarus glacialis
ATTATTATTATTATTATTATTTTAGGACCCCATTCTCCGCCAAACAAAATTAAATTGGATTTTAATGGAAAAATCCTGACCTGGTAGTTGCATATTTTCATAGTTTGAAAGAGAGTTATGTGTGTTTATCCTTAAGCTTTGAGAGGGGGTGGATATGCAATGAAAGTGTTTCTCTTTCATGCATCCCTTTGATCTGTTCATCTTTCTGGCCCACCTCACCTCCATCTGTATGTTTGTTCCATCTGATATGCAGATTTGAGCCTTCTGGGATTGAGTTGCTTCTCTATTGTGCCTAGTGCAGTGAGATTTTGAGGCAGAATCCCTAATTATTGAACAATATAATCTTTGACGGTATTTCAGGTAACCTCTGAAAAGTAAATATGTGAGAGGCTTTTTAAATTTTTAGGAAACATCTGAGAACTTGATCACAGGATGCAATGTATTGAGGCTTTTCTTTTTTCATCGTAGGAAAAACCTGTCAATGATTTCGGGAGGTTTCAGTGGTTGCTAAAAAAAACCCCCAAAAGGCACTTTTCTGAACTGACCTTTGCTGCTTTATGAGAAGTAGTTTCAGTAGTTCCAGTGATGTACTGATGAGAACATGGGGAAGGCAGAAGACTAACGATGAGACAGGGCTTTTTTAGAATATTATTAGAACTAGATATGAATTCTGTAGCAAAATTATTTAGGAAGTCAGAGATTAAGTAAAATCTGTATGTATGAAGAGATTCTTATTAAAGCATAGATGATCTGGTTTGTATGCTCAGGTATGCATTTGACTTGTGTCAATTTTGTGCCTTTTAAATTCACAATTAAAGTAAGGAATATATTAGGAGTGGCATGATTCTCCAGCAAATAGCTGCTAAATCTTGAGCCTGGAGATTTTTACTGCCTGAGCTCACTTGCATGAGAAGTCTGTATCCTTTAGACACTTTGTGTGTTGCACATTGTGCATTAAGTGATTTTCTTTATGCATTTTTTTTTTTTTAGAAGTTGGATGTACAACACAGTGAATGCACATGCATGAGAATTAGGGCATGTATAAATAAGAATGCATCTGGTCTAACTGGCAAGACTCTGCCTGATGAGTTTCAATAGTGCAAGAGGCATTTCCAAATGGTCAAATTAACCTCTAACAACTTTTGAAATAAGGATTGATGGATTCCTGGAAAGAACTCTATTGCTAGATTACTCTTTAACATAGCTTTTCTTACAGTTATGCAGCTTAATTTAGCCAGTAGAACAAGATTTTTCAGTTATTTCTTCTTCAGTGTAATTTTATTTTCTGTGAAAGTATAATTGGAAATGGATGATTTTTGCAAAGTTGTTGACAAAGTAAATGATGCTTTAGCAAAGTATGCAGATGATGTTCCTGTTCTCACTACAAAATATAAAAGACCTGCTACACTGTAGTAAGTAAAATAAATAAACATTAACTACAGCTGTAGACAGAAAAATAGTATATAATGTAAAAAACTTGCATGCAATGTGCAAATATTTTGTATGGCACGTAAGTTCATCAAGGTAGAGAGGAGATACGAAGTGTTATATTAGCCCTGCTAAAGTAAATGGCGGGGGCGGGGGGAAGATGACATTTTGTGTATACAAGGCCTTCTTTGCTTGTTTTCTTTCATCCTATACGTGCACCTTACCTCATGTTCTTAGCCAGTCATAGCTACATCACAGTACAGTTAAGTAACCTGCATGTATAGTCGTCAGTTTTTTCAGGGTGTTCAACTGCCAGCAAATGCTCCTTCAGGTATATTTCAAAAAATGTTTCCTAAAATACTTATACTATATAGGTTAATCATTTTGCAGAGGTTTGGTGTTTTTTTTTTTTTTTTAATTCCTCTCTTACTTTATGCATGTGCAGGAGCTAAGCTCTTCTGGAGATCTGTTAAAATGATGCGTTCTGAGTCTTCTTGAAGACTCTGTCCTGTTTCAATTTGAAAGCTCAGACACTATGACCATCCTAAAAAAGTTGGCCTTTGCATAAATTGACAAGGTTAAGTTATAAATGAAGAGTAGAAATCATTTTTTTTGTTTGTCTTGTTTCACAACCCATATTTCTGTAATAACCCAGAAAAGAAACTTAAGTGCTCTTACTTTGATTGGAATAATAGGTGTAGGATTTTAGTCTGTAATTTTGGTGATACCTTTCAAAATACTACATTTATTTTCATTTTGGTAGTCGGCACTTGGCAAAAGCTTGTCAGCTCTCATCACATAAAAAATAAACAAATAATTGAAGCAGCAGGAAACAAAAGTTCAAAGAGTTGTACATCTTTTTTCATACTTTATGGGTTCTAAAACTTTGTATGAACGCGCTAATTGGGAAGGAAGTTTGCCTGTGACCTTTACCTGGATTTCAGATGATAACACATGGGCTTAAGTAAACTTTATTTTCCAAAGGGAAATTTCTCTTTGAAAGAGAATTTTACTTTTGCTAGTTCTTATTTCTCTTTATTTAGACTTGTTAGAATTATCAACATCAACACTCTCAAATGCTTAGCTTAGCGTAGAGCGGATATGAAGTCAGCTGTACAACTGCCTTCTTGATGTTAAATCATCTTAACAATGACAGTGCGCACTCAAGAGCAGCTGCGAGTCGAGCCTAGGATATTGATCTGGCAGACCTCTGGAACTCATTTATGTGTCTCATTATGTGGATCTCGTCCAATTTAAACGCCACATATTTATGATGACGACAACTTTTACAGTATGTTTTTTCTGAATCTAGCTCTATGACCACAGTATGACTATACCATTTTTTTGTATTTTGACGAATTAGAGTGTAGTCCAGTAAAGTTTGTAGTATTCAAGGACAATCTTTGACTTATTTTAGAGGTACTTTTTAAAATGACTGTACTACGGTTATAAAACTTTATAATGTAATTAATAAAGTCTTTAACATAAAACTATGAAAGCTCATAAATCCATGTAGGGTTCACACTGAAAATCTAGGGAGTTTTGCTTCTCTTGGCAATTGTTTTCGGCTCATCTATCAGTAGCAGATGATAAGTCTGGGTGGAGCAGGCCATTTTTAGCCTTAGCTCTAAATTTGTGGTAGAGATTTTTAGTATTACTAGCTTAGAATGATATTCTAAAATCAGTATGTATTTTTAATAGGCCTGATCATGAAACTTCATCTTGTAGCATTATTTCATAAGACAAATTATATTTCTAAACCAAAATAATTCAATATGAATTTCAATTCAGTCTTTATTTGTATAACCAAGTCAAAACTTTAATACAGCCTTGTGTGTCATTTGTCTCTTCCAATATTTTATTACATTCCACATTTTAAAGAGTAATCATCTTGAGAAAGAAACTATCTTTTTCCTTGGAAGTTAAATAGCCATTAAGTATATGCTCCTTAATTTTCCTGTGTTGTATGCGTGCCTTTCTGGGTGTACAAGTATGCTGATAATAAGGTGCTTATTGCAGTATAATTTATTCCTAAGGTACCAGAGATAAATGGCATTCTTATAATTTTATATAATTTTCTTACTGTAGATAATTACATCAAAGTAATTACATTACCTTAATGATGTGAGTAGAGTTGTACTATTTCACGTGAAAGCCACAACCCTTATGGCAGCTGTGTAAGTTACATATAATTATGTATGGTTAATCAAGATAAAAGGAGTGAGTTTGTTGTACAAAATAAACAGTCATTCTAATCTCCAATCCTTTAATTTTGTACTTCATGACCCTCTGGTTACTTCATTCATCCCTTGCCTAGGACCATCTTGATCCTGCAGAGATTTAAGTGTGCTTAACTTTCCTGCAGAGATTTAAGTGTGCTTAACTTTATGCACTAGGGACTTCTGTGGTGTTGCTCAAACTTCATACATGTAAGTAAACCTTTGCAGGAACGTTTATTGGAAGTTGCTGCAGGAGTCCTTTCTCTTCTTTCAGCATTCCTGATTAAAGCTATACACTTCCACTTACCACAAGATGCAAGTCATTAGAAGTTAATAATTAAAATAGCTTTTTATTGAGCCATCTGAATTATGCAGGCCTAATAGCAGTAACCATACGATTGTCAATCTTGTTTTTGTCCTGCATCGTGGTATATAATCTCCTTACTCTTTTGTACACAATTGTGGAATGGTACCTAAGTTAAATGACCAGCCTCTCTAAGAGGGAATCTTGTTCTGTTTGGCTGTTAGAGGGAAATGTGTCGCTCAGCACTATACATATTGCTGCTTTACTGATGGTCTTTGTTTAGGTGGAAAAATTGTTCCTAAATTAAAGATGTGTTTGTAATATATGTTTGGGATGCCCTGTATATTAGCATTATCTGATAGTGACTTCTTCCAGTATGTGAATCTGATTCTGTGACATAAAATTATATTAGTATTATGTAATTCTTTCCTTTCCCCCCCTTCCCCCCCCTTCCCCCCCTTCTTTTCCCTTTAAAGAGACTGCTGACTTCAAATTCCTGTTCTAAAATTCATTGCAGTTCATGGGAAATCCTTCAGCTGACTTCTAAGCAAAAAAGGTTTTTGGCAAGTAGTGTTTGATAGGATCAGATATATGTAGTATTTAGTAATGTTTGCTGAAAGAATTTTCAATTGTTCCGGGGAAAAATAATGCCACACAACAGAAATCTGAATGCAAATACGGTGAAAAACTACTTACCTTAAATTCTTTACATATACCAAATTTCTAATTGCATTATTGCTTTTAATTGCAGCTTGTGTCCAGTTTAATTCTTAGAAGTTACTTTTCTTGTCCAAATCTGCAGATGAGCAGCAGAGCTAGTGAGGGTAATGCTTAAATGTTTTTCTTAACTATATATAATTGCAGTAAGGCTGCACCTACATAATTTTTCTGTTCATCAATATTCAGTTATAATATTTTGCAATAAGTGCGTGAATGTTTTTATCACTGGAAGCTGTTTACCTTTCCTTTATTCTTAAGGTGAACATCTAAGGAAAGCCCGTGTTTTGTCTTGTTTTCTTCCCATTTTGCCTTGTAGGGGGCATATGACCGTATCCAAAGCCTGCAGTGAGTGTTCGCTATCTGAATGTATTTGTGTCAAATGGCTGCAGTGATAATAGCTGCAGATGATGCAGTCTGCATTGTTAAGTCTTCAGGGAGCCTTGCTCTGATAAACCAACCTTCATTCCACTGCCGCATTTCAAAGAATAAAGGCAGCAGAAATGAGCAATGTTATAAGTCCCAGATTAAGTTAGAGAGATGCACAATGTATGAAAGAGCTTTTTGGTCCATGACTAAATACACAATTTTTCATGTGGGTTGTCTGTGTAAGAAAATAAATGTTAATATTTTGGAAAGTCTCTCACCGCCCCCAAATCCTTGGAACTTTAATCCAGGTTCAGTAGCAAGGCTGTCAACCAAACTTCTTGCATTTTCAAAGTATTTCCCACCTTTAGAAAATATTTGTTGTCATGAAATAATTAACATTTTTATACTCTTGCACTGATCTGGAAAGATGTACAAGGAAGAAATCCAATTAACTGGATTCTTATGTGATGGTTTTCAGCAAAGTTTTAATAGCTGAATTACTGTTATAAGGCTTGACAAATACTTTTAACAGTAATTATTTATGTAAACTAAAAGACAGCCTGCAATCTTTGAAATATTTAAGTGATCTCATACAATTTCAACTTGTACAATATGATACTTAACTCTTTCCTTACTGCACTGGAATCAACAATGTTACTAGTGTGAGTGTCAGGGCTGAGGGCATTAAAGATGTAGTGTTGCTACATAATTACTTCATTTGTTTATGAAACTGAAATAAGTGAAGCCTTTATTCTGCTTTCCTTTTCTTCTTGTGTTTTGAATGTACTATGAATTCCCATTGCATTTTCTACCAAGAAGCTGATATAACTTGTATAACAAAGAAACATAATGCAAATCTGTCTAAATAACTAGCTACTAGAATACTGATAGCATTGGGTCTGAAGTTAATTTGTTTGTTTGTTCCTTTGCTTCTCTGCTGAGTAATTGTCTAGAATTGCTGCCAGCAAAGCTTTGGCTTAGCTTCTGGCTATAGCTGTGTAGGATATGTAGTTTGTTAGAGCACGAGTACAGTCGGTATGTTAAGCATTAAGATATTTTGATCTTTTCTGGATGTTCCCTGCTTGAATGAAGTTTGATGGTGTGCAGACAGAGAGGTATTTTCCTTCCACAGTCTTATTTATAAAAATTGAGTCTCAGTTTCTGAATGAGGATTGGTAACACAAAGCACTAACTGGGACTGCTACAAACTTTGCCTCAGCACTTCTATCCCTCTCCAGAGAAGTATCTCTTCTTTCCTCTTCTAGCTCTCCCAAGAGATGCAGACAGATTTAGAGCCCCAAACTGCCTGCTTGCAACTTAGTGTAATATAGGCGCTGGGTGCAGGTAGCTTAGTGTGCCTTTACCAAATGCTATCTTGTTTCAGCCCGAACTCCTTGACGGTGTGGTTTGCCACAGCATATGGAGACATCAGTGTTCCTTTTATGTAGTTCTCGGCAGCATGAAGAAGCTTGGAGCTGCATAAGAACCTTTGTAGATTTAGCCCTTTGTTAGCAGGGTATTTTGTTGCATCAGCAGAAAATATGAATTTAAAAGACTTAATTTCTGAACAGGTATTAAAAAAATACATTTTTTGGAAACCTTGCTCCTAGTGCTTTTGTTGGAATAAGGAGAGAAGTGAAACTTAGCAAAAAAGATTTTTTTTTTTTCTTCTTTGTCTTACTGTGTTGTAAACGTTTGTATTTTACTAGCAGAATCAGATCAAGCAAACTGTACCTGCTGTAAAAGCTGTAGCAACCATAGACTTTCAGAGCTGTATTTCAGTTTCAAGAAATAAATCTTGAAACAGTAGCTATAAAACTCCTTGCTGAATACTTGGGATGCCCTTGAACATTGTCCAATTGCTGTTTTATTATAAGTCTGAATTTTTTTGCTCGTGATTTTCTTTATATGGAGGCTATAAAAATTATGAATAGAATTTATATAAATTTAAAAAGTATTGTTTTTCATGTGTATAATATTTAGAAATTGATTTTTTTGATATAGTTATCTCTACCGGCCTTTTACCTTGATTATGCCCAGAGGTATATCAACTTAGTAAACTACCAAACTTAGCAAAATCTATTTTTAGGTTGGTTTATGCTGTTACAACTAATTAAAATTTATCCCACGGCTGTTCCTTAGCAAAAATGTTACACAAACACTTGTTGCTATTAAACTGCTAGAGGTACAGAATTCCATTAAATACTTGATAAAATTCTGTTGTGTGGTCAAAAATGTAGCATAGATAATGAGATTACTATTTTGATAGACTTCATACTCTTTAAAAATCTCTCCGTAACTTTAGTATCTATGAGATGAAATTTTGTTGAAAACTTCACTCTGTCATCTCCTAATGACAATTCCAAGTGTCAACACGACCAGCTATATGCTTACAGCACATACCTTGCATAAGAAACAAGTGAGTTCTGTTCTTGTACTGTTTTTGTGAAATTGCCAAGATAATACAATGGAGATGGAAAAGAGCAGTGGAATCCAAATACATTTGTATACGTATGTATTGGGAAAAAGGAGTATGTGGGCTGCTAGTCATCCAGAGTCTGTGAATAGATGTTTGCAATAATCAACACAATAACAGTGTTAACAGCTAACAGTGAGTTAGCTTGAGGTCCTGGATGGTAGTTCTCATTGTGAACAGATTAAATCTTGTTACATCTAGGTCTACATTTCTTGAAGAAATAAAGAATGTAGCCAGTAAATGGAAGAAGATTGTGCTAGTTACCTCTAATTTGGACCGTGGTTTTCTACATGGTGTTCTACTTAACTTGTTTTGTTCAGTGTGCCAGTGGGTGGAGTATGGAAAGTCTATAGGGTTACAGTCATCTAGGTGAAACTTTGAAAAATTGATAACGAGAACTTGATAGCTTTCAAAAAAAAAAAAAAAAAATTATAATAAGATGCAGATGCCCTGGCTATGTCCCTTTTTGCAATACTTATCTTCAAAAAGAATACTATTTCTTTCTGAAGAAATATTAATACAAATTCTTATTAGGGTGTTTGATCAAAAGTGCAATATATGAAAAAAAACCAGGGATCAGTAATATCTCAAATTATGCACTAAATAAAAGTCAGATTTTTTTTTTTTTTTTGCCATAATTTTAGAAGAAAGTTAGCAATGTAGCAGATAATTGGGTTACCACTTCAGGGTATATATTTTTAGTTATTAGCTGAGACTCTCCATTCAATTGCTCTTTCTCTGCTTTCCGGCTTCTGATATTTATTGCTTTCAAAGCCTGTATCCAGAGGGTGTGACAGTATCATGATGAACAACAACAGAGCAAAAAGTAGTATAACATATTTTGGGGTGTCATAGACTATATGGCCAGGAGGAACTATTGTAATTTTTTTGTCTAACCTTCACGTTAGCACAAAACATAAAACATCACTGACTAAACTCCATCCCAAATTGCCTCTAATCTTTGACATGAACAGAAACAAAATCTCTGATCTGAGTATTTTGTCCTAATTCTGATAATTGAGCCTATATAAGGTTATATATACATATCAAATATGGATAAACATTTAGAGTGAAATTTTTCTTAATAGTATTTAATACATGTGCTCTTTAACTTCAGAAGCTCTGAACAATGAAGCCCTATGGAAGTCATTTGCACATTAATGAACTCTCTTTTTCCTTTCTTCGTATTTAATCTGAACAGTTTTTGTGATCGCTTACTGCTTTTTGCGTGTTTGTTTGTGTTTTTTTTTTTTTTTCTTTTTTTCTTGGTGTGTCCTCAAGCTTTACTGGCAATGTTGTTGAATTGCTTGGAGGCTAGTCTCAGAGAAGAACCCCATGTACCCCCCCCCCCGCCCCCAGTGGGATGAGGGAGAGAATTGGGAAAAAAACCCCAGTAAAATCCATGGTTGAGATAAAGACAGTTTAATAGAACAGAAAAGGAAAGGAAAATAATAATAATAATGATAAAAGAATATACAAAATAAGTGATGCACAATGCAATTGCTCACCACCTGCTGACTGATGCCCAGCCAGTTCCTGAGCGGCGATCGCTGCCCCCTGGTCAACTCCCCCCAGTTTATATACTGAGCATGACATCATATGGTATGGAATACCCCGTTGGCCAGTTTGGGTCAGCTGTCCTGGCTGTGCCCCCTCCCAGCTTCTTGTGCATCTCCAGCCCTCTCAGTCAGTAGAGCATATGAAGCTGGAAAGTCCTTGACTATGTAAGCACTACTTAGCAACAACTAAAATATCCGCGTCTTATCAGCATTATTCTCATACTAAATCCAAAACACAGCACTGTACCAGCTACTAGGAAGAAAATTAACTCCATCCCAGCCGAAACCAGAACATGTGGTATGCTATTTTGGGAGCCATCTGATTGCATAGCATAGGAGATTAGAAACTTTCAGAGGGTATTTTGGACTGTTACCGATACATCATTTTTCTAATGATAAGGAAACTTGAAGGATGGAATTGTTTTGATTCTTGAAGGAAGTTGTAATCTTTTCTCACCTTTCCTTGTAAGCAACATCTCTGTTGTGGTGAAAGTGAAATTCAGAGCAGGAGAAGTGGTGGCAATATGGATTTGAGTGAATCAAGCTTTGAAGGATGGGAGAACTAAGGATCAGTGCAGAGGGAGAAGAGCTGAGATCTGAATTCTCTGTGGATTGTTGGGTCCTGCATGTTATATAGCATATTATTCCTGCTTCTTAGTGCTGCCAAATGCTTTTTGCCTTCTCTTTCTAATCCAGAATTCTCTGAAGTAAAGCTCAGGTTTTTTATGAGTGGTATGTATTCTGCATATCACTTATCCAAACTGCAAAGGCACCACTGATGTGTTCCCAAATTAAACAATTATGTAATAAAGTGGATGGATAAAGTGTAGGAATAACTCTAGGATCTTAAATTAGATATGACTCTGTATTAGACATAAAATATTTAATTTATATTTCATATTTACATCTTATACATCAAATCACTTAGAAATTCAGAAGTGAAGAACAGAGAATTGTTCAAGTACTCAGTATGATGCCTTTCAAATTAGAAGTGGTAGAATCCATATCAGAAATATTTCATTAATAAGCTTAAAGGCACGCTAATAATTGATTCTGTGCCAAGTCATGTGAGTTAGAGTTGTTTAAAATTGATTGCAGGGGATTCAGTGTTTACTCATGATTTGATGAAGGTTACTCCACAAGAAGGTTCTATCTTCTGCAATAAAATCTAATCTTTATTAAAAATAAATTAGCTGTCATATGGCTAACACTTTGAAATAAAGGATAAATGCAATCTGGATATAGCATTTCCTTTGCTATCTGTTGTGAATCATCTGTGAAAAGTACATTACGTTCAAGTACTAACATTGTCTTATTATGGCCATCTTGATTTTCTTTTTTTTTTTCTTTTTCTTTTTTTTTTTTTCCTTCCCCTTGGAATGAGGTAAATGCATAAACTTTATGGGAAGACAAACTGAATAAGATGCTGTGTATCATTTACGAATGGCCACATATTTCAGATTTCGGTTTAATTTAGAATCAAAACAGAGCTTGTGTGGATCTCCAGAAGGGTTAAACCAGCCTGAGGGACTTAGTAGTGTGATGGCAGATGAAAGTTAACAAAGACACAAGTGAGAGACTGTTTATGATTTGGAGTATGCACTTTTATATGTAAGGACTCTTAATTGGGGAGGTTTCATCAGGAAACATTCTTTAGATTTTCCTAGTTAGTTTAGTAAAGAAGATTACCTAGTACACAGAAACCAACAAAAGAACAAATAAGAAATATTAAAAAAGGAGCGGAAAACTATACAGAAAAACAGTTATTGTAGTAAGACTGATTTGCTGTTATTACCACTTCAGTACAGTGTTAATGAAAGAAGTTCATGTAAGGATACGAAACAACTGTTGTAATGACAGAACTTCAAATGCAGACGAAATGCCTGATATATAAAAGGCAATTTGTAAGGTTTTAAGGACCTTTCTCTCTTGATAACTATAATATTGAAGTTAAAATGCTTTGCATGAACATCCCTTAGCACGATTGCATTCTAGAAAAGGGCTTGAATGAATTATACAAAGTAATGAAACATATGGTGAAGGCTGGTCAGATACTACCCTTGATATATTGCTTAATGTAAGGTGAAGATGCATGGAATGTTATTGCATGGTCAATTTAAAAATAGTAATCCTTGCAGATGCAATAGAACTGGAGGTGTCTGGAATGTAAAGAAAAAATAGACAGTTTCATGAACCCCAAATCTCACTGTGGTGGCTTAGTTACTGGCCAGCACCAACCCAGTTGCTTGCTCGCTCCCCACCCTGAATGGGGTGGCGGAGAGAATTGGAGAAGCAAAGCCAAGAAAAAAACTTGTGAGTCGAAATAACAGGAGTTTAATTAAAGTGAAGGAAAGAGGTGGGACACAGCCTCCCCCCTCCCAAGTGATGCAAGGGTAATCACAACACCTCCCAGAAGCAGACTAATGCCCAGTGAGTCTCCAGGCAATGGCTACTTTGGAAAGACTGTCCCTTAGTTTTTATTGCTGAGCCTGATGTTACATGGTATGGAGCATTCCTTTGGTCAATTCAGCTCAGCTGTCCTGGCTGTGTCCCCTCCCTACCCTGCTCGCTGGAATGTCAGAGTGAGAAACAGAGACACCTTGACACTGTGC
>NW_009232469.1:11715-41182 GCF_000690835.1 Fulmarus glacialis
AACACTGGTGTATTATCCGCACTGTTTTAGTCACAAATCCAGAACAGACCACCTAATGGGCTACTATGAAGAGAATTAACTGTATCCCAGTGAGACCCACTGTACTCACTGATCCATCTTAGACACTTCTGAAGCATGCTCTCTGTAGTATGTAAATGCTGATAGTAGTGTGTATAACTAAGGTCTCTGTTCTTCATCTGTGTTCATGAGGGGTAGCACATGCATCTTACTTGTGCAGGTTCTGCATACGTTGGGACTGTTTATAGGAAAAGTGTCAGAATCAGCTTTACATTATAAAATCAGTGATAATCAATATCTCTTGTTTCCTTTTCTGCTGTATTGCTGTCTGTAAGATGGTGTAACTGAACAGATGTCATTGTTACATAAGCTTCAAAGCATTTATTTTACGAAGTATTTTGAAATTGAGTTGATTCTTGGAAGAAAAAAAGTTTTACAATTAATTTGAGAAACCTATGGCAAATCTCTGTTAGGCGTTAATTGTCCATTGTTTCTAATTCCATTTCTCAAATGTTTTGATCGTATTCAGAAAAGACATCATGGAATAATGCTTTGTCTCTTAATACTATTTTCCAATTTTTTTTACCCTCTTAGGATGGCATTTCTAGTTACCAAGTTCTCACCTTCTGAAACTTTGAATAGATATGTGTGAAATGAACCTGATTTTCCTTTGCATGAAACTAGTTCCAAATGAACGTACCGCCAACTGGAGTAGTATGATGGTAAATCAAGGTGGATGTCTGCAGTGTTCAGGTTAATAAAAGAGCAATTTGGAGTCCTTCTCCTAAATCCGAACTTGCCTTTTGATTTCCTGCATATTTCTGCTCCAGTATCAGTGATACTTGATCAACCTAATTAAGTGGGATTAATGAGAATTTTTTAAAAGGCTACCATTCCTTGTCACACTTGAATTTTACTTTTGACATGCTTATACCTAGACACGAAATTTCCAATGCTAAGACCTTCAGAATTTAAAAATTGGTTTGGGTTCAATGTTTTTATTAAGCAAAGCTTCAGACAGTAACTGAGGATTTTGCTCCAGGTGGCATGGGCCTGAGTGAGCCTTTGATTCCAGTGCTGTAAGAATGATGCCAGGTGAAGAAACACACTGTGGGGCAAATATGTGTGTGAATTTCCTCCTGAGCCTGAGAAAGATCCTCTAGCTAGATAGCACGTCCTGCTAAAAAACTGCTGAAGGCTTTTTGGCTTTTTAGCAGATATGGCTGGTTAGAGAGGTAGTTGCTGACTGTGGAAGGGACATGACACTTCACAGTGAGCAGCTATCGATGCCCAACTGCTTGGAGTAAAATTTAGCTTCCTCTTATTGGACTGTGACTTATCCAGAAATGACTAGAGAAAAGAAGCTTCTCCTTTTTTTTTTTTTTTTTTTTTTTTAAACAACTGTTTAAGATATGATAGATATAGCATAGTAAGATGATACGTGGCAGTTGTAAAGTCAGGGAAAATCCCCTTTAGTTAATGGTATTGTCTCTGGAATTTTCAGGAAGTACACTCAAGAATGAACTTTAAACCTTATTTTTCTTCTTCTTCTTTTTAAAAAAAACACAAAATCATGTTGTTAAACTTTCTTGAACTTCCCTTTCTAATTTTGTTTGTGATTTCCAAGCCTGGCTTGGAACCAGCTTTTTATGCTAGGTCACCCTGGCATGATGCTCTGTATTTTTAGTATCTTTTCTTCCTTGCCTATTTCTCAAATGACTATGAGACAAAGTAACCTTTGCAGAAAGACATACTACTTTGTATTTGAACAGCTATTATGAGTAGCTGATAACATAAACATTGACAATGCCTAGAAGAAAAAAAATGCTTCCCATATCCTGAATTCTGGCTGCTACCCACACGTCTCTTGTCAGGGGACATGATGTCTGATTAAAACAAAAGAGGTTTTCTCTTCTTTGGAGATTTACTAAGAGCCACAGATGAAATATCTGAAAGAATTTTCCAGAGATAAATTACTTACTGATGTTTTAAACTAGTTGTTATGTAAGACTTTTATAATAAAACATAATTATTAAATAAATATGGTTTAGATATACTAAGAATGCTTAGATATACTTAGAATATCCATTAGATATAGCCTAAAGGACATCAGAAAGGATTTAGTTTATGAGAATGAAATGAGTATATGGAAGAAATGCTGTTTTTTCATGAGTGAGCATATCAGTTTCTAGGCTTGTTCTTAATTGTAATAGCTTCCACTTGGTGACTATGATTTGTGGAATTATACGAATGTGCTGAACATGACCCCCTTGAAAGTCACATTCTTTGTCAAATGATGAGAAATAAAGCACTGATTTAATTCATACATTAATTTTACGAAGTTTTCACTGAAATAGATTCTGGATTACTCCATTTTCATTCCAGAACTGAAGAGCCAGGAAGCTCTCCAATAACAGCGGAGGTATAGTGTGCATTTGGCATGTATGTATAAGACTTTTGTGCAGCTACCTAAATAGAAAATACATGATCTTTTGAGGGGGAGGGCAGTAGGAAACAAGGGATTTTTCCAAAATGATTGGTGGACTTAGAAGTACAAAGTGAAGTCATTTAGGTGCTTATGAAAAACCTACTCTTCAGTGCCAATGCCAGACTTTGGTTGAGATTTAGAAAAAGCTGGGAGGGTGGGAGTGGGTAATGCTTTCAGCCTTCTGTTCTTGGAAATAATAATCTATTGCAGTAATCATAGGGGAAGGAAGAGGAAAGAAACTAATTCCCTCACAACTGCTAATCCTATCATTGTTGAATTTATATTAAATGCCTGTGGAATCTTAACATGGAGTTTTACTGTGTGCCATTTGGAAGACCAAATGTCAATTCCAATCAGTATTTTTTAGGGAGAGACATATATATTAATGTTAAGGCAAACGACGTTAAATGCATAGCCACTTCTGTTTAGTCAAAATGCTTTGGCAGAGTCAGCCTGAAATTCCTAATTGTCTTTGTGCTAGTAAAGAACAACTGCTTTTGTTGTCTCTTGTATAGATGGGTTCTTGTGCCTGTTTGTGCTGGAGAGAGGAGGCCAAAAGTAGGGATGGTGAAGATCAATCATCTACACAAATTCTTATTTATTTTAGAGAGAAGAGTGAGCCTTAACAAAATGTATTTGTTACTGAGCTACGACTCAGATAAAGGTATCAGGGGATGACACCTGGGCCAGGCAGTAGGAGCATGTTCCCAGCCTCAGCTATTCAGAGCTTCTGATACGGTCAAGGAGCGCTCAACCGCCAGACTCAATACACCAAGGCCAAGGTTTCACGGGAATTTCTGAGATCAACAAGCGGCCCAGAACAACAAGCGGTCCAAGAGAAGGTGCGGGGGGAATGCACCACCACAGGGTGCCGAGGGATGGGATGAAGAAGAGGGAGAACCAAAGGGGAGGAATGGGGCTACTGGAAGAACTGATGCCCCTGTTTTTAGTGGCACCAATTTAATGTGAAATCATGTCTTTTCACGCCTGTTCTAACAGACAGGTCTGCTTCTGATATGACCTCTTAATCCGCAGTCATACCACCAGTGCTTGAAGAATCACGTGAAAGATATTCAGATATTATGTTACTTTCTAGTAAACTGTTTATTTTGCCATTAAAATTAAGGGGCAAAAGTTGGAGCATAGCTATGGCCCTGCGCTGCCAGTGGGGTTGGTTACGCTCTGGTCCTAGCATGCAGTGTAGACTTACTCCCACAGGTATAGAAGCACTCAGGTAACTGAATGTTGCAGCATGCACCTCCTGCATGTGATTAGCTAGATTACAATCTGATTATTTCATTATTTGTTAATATGATCTATGCTATGGCATTGCATGGTAGCTAGTTTTCATATTAAAAATAGTGAAGTCAGCCACGAAATCTTAGAACGGCTGTATGGTTGATATTTTAGCTAGACAAAGGCCATTTCTTTAACATTTGAAAATTAAAGTTATCTCACATGTAACCCTATCAAAGTAAATGCAGGATATATTTCAGATAAATTTATCTCAGTTTTGCAACTATCCCTATCCCTGGTAGTTTGCAAAAGTATAATAATAAAATATTACCGCAGCTCAACCTATTTGTAAGTATATGTGAGGACTCCAGTTTCAAGCTTTTAAATTTATTTTTAAGTTTCATCAATAATTAAACAAATGGAAATGGAATTCTTGGAATTCAGTAAAACTGTTGGTCCCTTTATTTTTGCATTAACTACCTCACTTTTATTTTTCTGCTGAGTGTAGGCATATTTGCAAAGTAATATACATTTTGTTGTGTGATCTTGTTTTGAAGAGCAAGACTGGCAATATAAAAAGAGTAGATTTTCTGTCTGCCTTGGTCTTGAAGAGGAAAGAATCCTGATTCTCTTCCTTCCTGTGCTAGTATGATAAGCACAAATCGAAGTGTATACTTGCTAGCATAAGGTGAGTTTAAAATGCACAGCACTGCATACTAGTATCAGAATTTTATAACATATTTTCAGTAGCTGTTCAGTCATGGCCTTTTATGGAAGGTATTCAGGTTTTTTAATTGCATAGCTTACATTTCAGCAGTTTATGTTGTGGGACCATTGCCCTTCCCTTTCAGTTGCATACAAGACTTGTGGCAATTCTAGCAATTATGTACATGAGAAATTTATATGCAATATATCTATTCTTTAATAAGCTTTCAACTTCTTTGGAAGGAGTCATTGCAGAGACATAAAGTGATTCTCAGGGGTACTACTGTCTGATGTTCTCTGGTGGTCCCTTTCTGGTCCCTAGGAACATCTGGTTAAGGCTCTTAGAGAGTAAGTAGGGAGTAAGAGGTTAATAATGTAGGGTTACAGCGCTTGGGAAAAGATCATGGATTGATCATTGAGTATTTCTAATTTTCTACTAAAACCTGGCCATTTCTCAAACTTTGACAATTGACCTTCTTTGTCAGTTTCTCCATTTTGTAGCTATACATAATGGTATTGCCTTTAACTGTAAAGCCACTTTCAAGAATTACGTTTTCTTTTTGAAGTGCATGGCAAGTTAGAAAATTTATGCAAGGGTTAGTTATTTAATATTAGAACATTAATTTTAGATTGTTTTTAACGGAGAACACTTTGCATATAAATTAACAGTGCAATTCTCCACTCTGCTGTTTGGGGTGAACAGCAAAAAGACAAATCTTTTAGATTAGGATGGTGAAATATATTTGATATAGATAAAGGTCTGATACATTTCCATCCATCATGGCTTTCTCTCTTTTAGTATATGAATGATATTGAATTTGACTTGATGCTTGTTCACTACCTCTGTCTATTAGCTTTGCTTTTAAGGCCTTGACACTGCTTTTATGTAGGTTTTCCTTTGACAGAGCTGAATAGCGACATCTGTCTGTTTTGTTGTTAAAAATAATTTTGGACAGATGCTTTTTCATAGAATAAATTGCAATGCATGAATGTTGGGTGCTATGGAAGGAAAATGTAGTAGCTAGTAGTTGATATTTCTTGATGAGTATTCTCTTTTTTCACTGTACCCTACAAGCTAGTCTGTCATGCATTTATTGGTACAGATAGAATTTCCATGATCATCTACTTGTTTTGCATTTAAAGTGAATTTAGTTTTTATTAAAGGCTTCGGGAAGTTATCCTTATTGACAGAAGTCTGTCTGAGTATCCTACAGTGTACATGGAAATTTTTTTGTCTATTTCACATGCCACAGGTTCTTTCACTGAGGAACCACATGTAAGAATGAGAAATAATTTTCTTGGTAGTAGCTGTTTGTTGTTGTTGTTGTTATGTTCTTATTTGTTTTGGAGGGCGTGTGGGGTTTTTTCTTTCCCCCTCCCTCCCCATTTGTTTTTTGTCTGCTTGAAGACATTGGCATCTCAGCTAAGGTTACTATTAGGAGTACTAATTTAACTGTAGTAGTTATTTTTAGGTTGTCCCCAGCATTGAGAAGGAATAAAGGCAAGTTTTCATCAGAATCCCTCCTTGGATTTGTTTGCTGAACCCAGGTTTTAAATGAAACATTTTAGCCCTAATGAACCCACTTCTGAAGAAAACGGTTTCATCAGGAAATGTAAACCTCACAAGGTCCTTGTGTTGCTTAAGCCTTCTAACAGTCAAATAACAACTAAAACCGGAATAAATGTGTCAATATTATGTTGATATTTTAGGTAAATATTTGATATGTTTTACAGTCCTGAAGTGTGCCTTGCAGAGCTAAAATACCCTCTGAGAGAAGGATGCTGAGGGCGTCGTGCCCAGAGGCAGGATGGCAGCCTCCAGAAGCAAGTGGGAAGGCAGCAGTGCTGTCCTCTGACTGGCGAGGGTCTGCCATCGTCTGTCTGGATGTTGTGTGGCTGTTTCATCAAAGCCTTCCTTGGGATAGCCAAATGTAGCTGTTGCACGTAGAGGTGCTTTTCCTTTACATTTAGTGGCATAGTTGAATCTAGTGGGGTAAGTACTATACAAATTGATTTAGTCAATCAGTAACCCAGGGTGAGGCCCTGAAGATGCCCTGAAGGTAGAAGCTATAGAGACATTTGGATATTTGGGATTACATTCTCAAAAATCTGTATTCACCTAGCTCCTGTGCATCTCAGGCAGCTGGGTTTGCTCTTGTCTGTGGAAGGAACCGTAAAGGTTTCGTAGAGAATGAGATAGATTAATGCTTTTCAGCTCAGATCGGAGGTCTAATCGCCCATTTCGCTACTAAGCAAAGAGAGAGAATTTAAAAATTGTACTCTCAAATTTTGTGCTCTATTTTCTGTGCTTGATTGTACTTTACACTTATCTTCAAAGGTACAAAATGTATGCACTACCAGTGGGTGTAATTTTGTACCTGGTATCGTGGAAAGCCACAATGTCTGAAGTTGTGCTCTTCTACCTCCCCACATGGAGTAATAACTCTATTGGAGTTAGGAGTTTGAAAATATTTTAAAAAATACTAGCTTTCATGTCTGACTGATATTCATCACATGAACATAGCTGTAATACCTCACCATAGAAATAGAACAATGTCATACATTATTATTTGCATGTAACTTCATGCAACTTCATGCAACAACATACAGTTACTTTTTAAAATATCAGCTGTTTAAAGTTATTTTATTAACGACAGTTTTCTAAGTATCTGTTGGAATCTTAGTTATCCCTGTTGTTGTGTTTGTCTTTTTGTAAAAAGGAACTTTAATAACTGTGGCCAAGTATATAACAATGTTCCTTCATTTTAAAAAAAAAACCAACCCTGCTTCCTCCCAGCCCCAACCTGCTGAAACTTATTACAACATGTTTTTCTGTGCTGTTGTATGCTACTATTTACTGTTGATATCCATGGGGTTAAATATTTACTTTAAATCTTCTTGGAAGACACTGTGAGTTCCTTGCAGTCAACACAGATCTTTAGCAAATGTAAGATCACATTTTGATTTGCTAAGGAGAGCCTGGACAGTGTTAGTTTTCCTTGTAATATCTAGTGAAAGGAAAGCTTTGCACTCTCTCTCACAGTACAGCACTGAAATAAAATACATAATTTATGAACTGACAAACAAGCTTATAATGTCTAATAGAATTTTACTTCTTATTTGTACGCCTTATGTCTGTAGCTACAGAGAACGTACTATTTGTTGGTGTTTTATAGAAATGCTGCTTTTCCATGAGACTTACAATAATTTTGTACTTCAGCATTCTGGTATCATCTTTGAAATCTTTTATGCATATTAATTAAGTAAAGATTCCTGTGAAGAATAATAATATTTAGAAAGAAATGGGATATTTTCAATCTAGCTTTTACCCTGCATTTTTTTATTCAGTGAATTGGTTTTGTTTCTATAGGGCCATAACACATGTCATACTTGCTGATATTATCTGTTCCCCCCACTGTTTAAAAAAATGACTGTGGGGAACATTAAGCAAATGCTGTTCTGCAGTCACTGCTCTATTTAGATTGAATGTGCAAGATTTATGCATTATGCTCTCAAGGTTTATTTGTATATAATGCTGTATGGGTGTCTCTTACGTAGCCTTGGAAAACATGTAATAATATTAGACCAAGGTAGGGAGCCAAAAACATGAACGATACGGGTTCATGGAGCCTTTCATGCCAGACAGAAGAGATTCATGATTTTTTCCCTAGATAAGGTGAAAAAATATTCCTATAATATAGTCAAGTCTGGTTTCCTCCAAAAGCTTGTGCATCAGTATCAGGTTATATGAGATAGCCTTTAGTATAAACTGAGATGATGTCAGAAGACCATTTATTGAAAAGTATACTACTCAGTGCTGTAACTGATGCTAGAAAGTATGTGTTAGGGAGATAATTTTTTTTTCCAGAAATATTGGGAAGGAGGAATTGAAGAAATGAAGCATCCTGCGAGCTAAGCTTCTGGATTTTTTTTTTTTCCTAATATATGGCGAAGAAATAGACAAAAATAAAATGTTCAAGCTAGCAATCAGGCAGTTTGAAGCCTCCAGTAAAAAGTTTGATGTGATGGAAAGTGTTATTGGGATTTTGATATTCCTAAAAAAATATTTCTCATGTTATTGATATGTGAGTAGTGCTGAAAGAACTTTTTTTGATTGCAGTTTGTAGCAGAGGAAAAGCAGTACTTGCAGTTATTCAGTAAGCAAATTCAGGGATTTGAGAAGAGAAGGAAAAAAGCTAGGCTAAATACTTCTACCTCAAAACAGTGGGTATATTGTTTTGTCACCGATCTTGCCGCTGAAGTCAATCTCTTACATCAGGTTTGCAAACCTGATTACAGATTCAGCAAAGTATCCCAAAGCAGAAAAGTGCTAATTGTTACATTAAAGTTCTTCATGCAGCTTTTAATTGTAGAATAATACTAAATATTGACATGGATTTCATTTCTGCATGAAATTAAAAGATAGAAATCTCAAAGATCATTTGCAATTTAAACTGATTTATTTAGCAGTTTTTAAGTTGTAAATCATGTGTTGTATATGTTCCATTCAGACTATTAATCTCCCAATAGAGGAATATTAATGCTGTTGTGCAAATTGCTAGCAAAACTCAATCTGTTCAGGGAAACTGAAACCAAAATGAAGCAGAGGCAGAGGAAAGTATGATAGAGAACTTATTTTATGAAGTAAATGAGAAGACAGTGGCTTCTTAGTGTGGGAAATTTTAAGGCCAAAAAGAAATTTAATTGCTGTGATATCTGTAATAGCAGGGGATTTATTCATTGACCCAGGATCCCTTGTAGCATCTCTTCCTGTATCATAAACTTCTCCATCCTAGGACCTACATTTTTTTTTTTTTTTTAAACGTTGCATGGTAGAAAGTATAGTTTAGGCACTAGACGTGACTTCTGAAAAACTTTTATTAGATTATTGGCTTTGTCATAGATTTTCAATGCTTCGTGCAGGTCTTTTGATTCCCCATGCTGCATACTACTACTACTACTACTACTAGTTTTGCTTCACATCTGTGTTTTAAAGGTGGTATTTCAACAGTAGTTGTGAGGCACTCAGATAATTAATCGTTTAGGAACTTAATGTCACACGAGATTTTGCTACCCAGATGTCTCTTTGAGGCAATGACTTTTGCTCTGACAAAAGGTGGATGAGTGACTTCTGAGTGGCACTGACCAATGCTCCTCTGCAAGTTCACGAGGAGAAGGGTTTTAGGACTCTTTCTATAAAACCCAAGAGGCAGGTCTCAGTGCCTCTGCTGTCAGGTGGGCAATCCATGACTTTTGCAAATCTAGGGCAACTCTACTCTGCACTAGATTGTCACCGAAAGCTGCCAGAACAGCTGAAAAGCTCTGATAAAAGCATAAAATAACACCCATAAAAGCAATGGAACCTGTTAAGAGATGGCTCACTGGGTCTGAGCCAAGCAGGGTGCTATGGATAGTCTTAGTTCCTGGAATTTGCAAATAGACCTAGCATTGATTGGTGACTGAAACCTGACAGATTTACATGCGTCTAAACAGACTTAGTAATAGATCTGCAATCAAGTGTCATTATTTTAATGTAATTTCCTGTACAGAATGATTGAGAGCCTTTATTAGCTTTGTATCACAAAGTCCCAAAGCTAAAGATTGTCAGAATGAAGAAAAAGAATGAGTTTAATTATGCTATACCCTTTGTGTACCTCATTGTGCTTTCTTCTATTACTTAGTTGTCCAAGTAAGTTGAGAGATGCAAAACATAATCCTGACTTTTGAGGTTTTGGTAAGTTACGGATAGCCTTGTTGGCCCTGTTGTGGCCTTGTTTACAGTAGTGTCATCTTTTAAAAATGTTTTATGAATTTATACAGACAGCAGTCTTCCAATGTGTGGAAGTACCACATTCTTATCCCCATGTTAGGGATAAGGAATCGAGACAAAGTACTTGCTGTCGTCAGAAAGGAGAAAATATTTAGTCTGTTGCCTTAGCCAGAAAGCCATCACTTCTTTTTACGTCACGCATTCCCTCTTTCAGCTAACTGTAATATTTGAAGAGTTGATGGGCATTCACTCCATTTTGCTGTGATACAGCATTTGCAAAATAGATCAAATTCCATTTTTCCTGTTACTTTATCTCAGTAGTGAATGAAAACAGCATCAAGCTGATTAAGGATAGCTGTTGCTTCCACATGGATGGCAGCTGTGCTTCTTGTCTGCTGGAGAAGTTGTTTCTTGCTCGGTCAGGATTGAAAGGCAGCTTTTCGCTTGTCCTTGGGAAGGGGCCTTGTGCAGCTGAGTGACAAGTTCTTTTTGCTCCCTTCTGGCTGAAGGACAAGTTTATACTGTGAGATTATACTGCATGCCTCACTTTGAGGAGTAGAGTGAGTGGAATTACTATTCTGATTTTCCACCAATTTGGTCACAGAGGGAAGAAAAGTTAGGGTGGCAAAATAGGAAAAGCTAGACTGAATCTCTCCTATTTCTTATTTTTGGGTGAATAAGGGCTGTGATAATTTAGACCTAAAAATAAAACTCTTCTATAAAAATAACCCCCCCTTTTTTTTCCCCCTCCCCAGTATCATGAGACATTTCAATTACTATTAGTGTTATAAAAGCTCTTAGTGTACATGCATGTGTATTTCTGTACAGTGTGTTTATAGAGTGGTAGCCCTTAGAGACATACTTCAGATCCACATTACATTACACACTGCACAGATGCATAACAAAAATCCAGCTCTAGTTATGTGTTTATGTCCCGAGCATAAGGCAAGATGGATTCTAGGGGCAGATGAGATGTAGACAAGCACACAGCAAAGGGACACACACGCGCACACACACACACACACAAAATTATCTTTGTGACCCCCTCACTGATTGCTATGGCTGTCCAAAGAAGGAGCAAACACTACAGTGGGATTAATTTTTTCATCATAAGTGTCTGTCACCTTTCAAGAGCAGTATGATCAAAGCTAATTTTGAAGCAATGCAGCATTTACAGGAGTCTGTTTTCATTTAACTGGGCCATCTGATTTTGCATTCGTTACATAAGGATAACGTTAACTTTATGAGAATAATTCCAATGCTTGTCGCTGAAATAGTTACTTGCTCTCTGGGAAAAATCCTTTATGTCCAGGAATACCACTGCCCTTCTAAAAGAAACTGTCAATTTGAAAAATGTATATAATACAAGCAAACAAATGTCATTAGTTTTATTACTAATGATGACTTAGCCTTCAAATATGTTCTTAGTGTCAGATCAGTCTTTATTTAGAAGTTGCCTCAGGGACTACTTTTCTTTCCCCAAACACAATTGCATAGCAAACTTCTAGCAACGACAATTGCTTACTCAGAAAAAAATTAATGTTAAGTAATGCATATGTTCATTTCTAGTTGTATATAATGTTTTTGAAAATGTAACTTGTATTGCTTTTATTTTTCATGATATCATTTCCCTGTTCAGCTTATTCTGTTCTTTAAATTAAATTTGAGCTGACAATGATCTCCCACAGTTTGTCTACCACCTTAGAGTAGAAAACTATGTGCAGCTGATTTTTCTCTTTGTTCAGTTATCTAGCCCCCCAAAAAATGCTGGAGTTGAGAAAGTAACATAGCTTTTGGAAATGGCTCCAGCAAGGTGATAAAGGGAAGCCCTTTATGCCAGGGACTGGCTTCTGGTTAATGTTATACTCTGAACATAGTAACTATGTCCTCTTAACTTTCACTCTTCCATTTTTATAATTTGCTTAGAATTTTTTTTTAAATTATTTTTATATGTTCATAAGAATATAATAAGGTAAGAAATGCCCTACCGGGTCAAACCACTGGTCCATCTAGCTCTGTATTCTGACAGTGGCAGTAGAAGGTGCTATTTCAGGATGGTGAGCCTGGACTCTTTCTACAGTCTGTTCCCCTCGTGTCTCCAGCATCCATAGTTGTTGCACTGGGGCTGTTAGAGGGGATGTCAATGCACGTTCTTTTTCGTGTCTGTCCATGGAGAAGTTATTGACCACCAGTTTTTCTAATCTTCTTTTGAAAAAAATATCTACCTATACAACACACTGTGAGAAATTCCAGAAGTTAACTATAGACTCTGTGCTTAAAAACAAACAACCCCCTACCAAAAACCAATTAAAAAAACCCCACAAACCAAACAAAATCCCAAAATGGGTGGGGATGGGAGAATTTCCTTCTGTCTGTTGTAAACTTTGCAAGGATTTCCTCAAATTCTTCCCCCTCTTCCCCTTATTTCTAGTACATTTGATCTGTCATGGTTTATGTGCTTTCCTCTCCCTGGACAAGCTTCCAGTTGACCTTTTATCTGAGATTATCTCCTTTACTTTTCTGTTGAGCTAAGAAGGTCTCTATCTGTTTGTTTGGTTATCTTTTAGAACTGTGGTAGGCAGTTTTATCTGGTCATCTAGCACAGTGGTTTTTGAACAGCCTGTGGGCTATTTGCAATCTTACTTGCTTTTTGGACCACTCCTTTTGGGTTTTGTTCGTTTGTTTTGACTACTTATACCATTTCTACGTTGTATCTTTTCTTAAAATTGGGTATCATTATGCTGGATTTATTGGCATTCTCCATCATTTCTTTCAGTGTTAATTCTAGTTGTGTGTGATTACTCTTAAAATCAGTCCTTCCAACTTGAAACTTGATCCAAGTCCTCTGCTCCACCAAAAGCCCGAAGACCATCTCTTTGATATTTTTAAGCATTTGCATTTTTATTATTCTTTATGTACAATCTCACTCCTCCACCTGCAGATACTGTTCTGTCGTCCCTGAAAGGTTGGTAGATTGTCAATCTCATATCCCACTGATTATATGCCTTTCACCATGTTTCTTTGGCACCTGCTGTGTTGGGGTTGTCATTTGATACCTGGCATTCCGGTTCTCCTATCTAACATATTTTTAGGCTTCTAATACTGTTGTAGAAGCATTTATAAGTTCTGCCCATCCTTTGTTGTTCACTATTGCACGTGCTAGTCAGCTGGCATTGCGAATGATCCGACTTGCCGTTCCCATTCATTCCTTATTTCCCCAGTTCCTAACATAACTCTTCTCGTCACCATTGTCTCATGGTTGCATTGAGACTCAGCCCATTTCTTGTGCCTTACGCATGGATTTGGAAGCATTTTAGTTTCCTACCTGAGAAACTGAATGGAGTCTTCAGAACATCCCTCCTACACTCCCCTTCTTCCTAGAGTACCAACAGGGATGGTGACCACGAACACCTCTCCTTCATGCCCAGTTATAACTCATCTAACTTTCTGGCAAGTTCTGCAGTCTTTGGATTTGATGGATGAGTTATAGGCCTGTCGCCTTGGATTCTGCAGACCCTCTCACTGAATCTCCCATTGCCACCACTGGCTTTTGCCTGCTATGACAGATTCCCACAGCTGCAGGAGCCTTCTCAGTACAAGGGGATGCTGCAATACTGGCTCTCAGTCCAGCATGAGCACCGCTACTGCTGCAGCATTCTGCTACATCTCATATACGGACTTCTTTATCAAGGGTGCTAAAGGGTACTAAAGCAAAATATGCAAGAGACAGGACAGGTATCACTTATTAGTTCAAAATGTGATCAATGTTTCTTTCAATGAACCTATATGAAACTAAATTGGAACAATGACAAATGAAAGTGATCATGGTGTAAAAGATGCCTGTGCTTTGAGAATGTTTCTCACATTGTTCTTTTGCATTAACTATTCATACAAAGTAAGATGAGGTAGCTCCGTGACTGTGCTGAAGGATAGGTTTGGCCCAATATTAACATTTTGTCATAAATCTGAACTTTTGAATATTTAAAACTTACTCTTTTTTAATAGTTCTTGAAACTTTGATGAATTCAAGTAGTATCTTTTAACCTATGCCAACATTACTTGTTCTGATTCAATATATTTGCATTTTTTAAAAACCCACATAATTGCTTCTATTTATTGCTGCCATATGCTGATACCCTCTGATATTGAAATAGTGATTGTTTCTTTTCCATATCACTAATTCCAGCATTTTAGTTAATCCTTTGTATTATTAGTGGAAATAGCGAGGGAATATTTTTTGTTTGTTTGTTCTAAGTTCTATAATGAAATGGTTGTATGTTTCTATTAAGATAAGTCATTATTGTTCTTAAGCAGAAAAGTCACCCAGAAGATGAAGGAAGTATCCCTCAGAAAGTACTATTCATTCTGAGCATACATTAGGGTTAAATCTAAAAACCAGAAATGTGAATGTGTAGGAATATAAGTATTAAAATATTCGTCCTTTTCAGATTAGGTAAGGGGTGAGGGAGTTAAATATCTCTTCTGTAGGTTTTCATTTTAACTCACATGAGTTGGTTATGGTTTCTCGAGGAGACTAGAGAAAAAAAAATAATTTGGGTTGTTACAGGAAAAATAGATTGCTTTTTTTCCTTCATGTACTTAGAAGAAAAAAATCTTACACAGTCCAGAATATTTAAAACTATCAGAGATTTTTTGTCTATAGTCAATATTACAGATAATTGAATTAAGCACTGTCATGTTTTACAAGTGAGCTCTAACTGTATTTCAATATATCTGTGCTTCACAGTATTTAAGATACAGCTTTAAATTTTAGTTCAGTGTGTTTATTACTTGGAAATTATACTTAATATAGAGGACTTTCAACTGGGCTGTCTTGAAGAGTGAAAATTTTATTTCCAGTAATAGTGCCTTGGAAATTGCATTATGAATCAGAGCATTTTATTAAGATGGTTTTGCCAGCTTAAGCAAGAGATTTGTTTTTGCTATGCTGTGCCTGAAATCACATACAGAAACCACTTAAGGCCTAGATTAACTCTGTTCATAGAACAACACTGTCATAATAAATGTTTCTTATTTAGTCTTTGATCTCAAATTGCTTCACAGAAGAGAGGAAGAACCCCTGTAATGTGAATGGGAAAACAGATGCACAGAAGTGACATGATCTTGTGAGGATATAGGACTGAGTGCATATTTTAATAAAGTTTATATACAGACTTGTCTATTCATTGTCTCCCATCGGACCTGTTCTGTTTCCATCTGTGGCTAGACAGAGCTCAGACTCAGCAAAACTTTTTGGCTAACTTCCCATTTATTTGAAGTAATGTAAACACTGAAAAGCTAAATGCTTTTTTGAATCCAGGCCTCTGGAGGTAGCTTCTTTTCTTTATTTCAGAGTCCTTCAAAAGCACTCTGTATATTATAAGCAGATTACTCTCTGGAATGATCTGTTGAATTGCTGAAGACAAATCAGCCGTCTGGGTTACTGGCTGGGCTATTTGGTTGGCATATCGAACTCCTGCAGATTGTTACATGTGTATTAGAAGAGAGAAGTTCTTTTTGTGTTGTTATTATTGCTCAGCTTGTTGCTTAACTAACGCAGATGTTTGCCTAGACAATTATTTTTAATAGATTTTAACTGTGTCCAATTATCCAAGCATAGTCTACATAATTCCACAGACACTCCGCTGTCTTGTAAGGAGCAGGGACCACTTAAAAGAGGTTTTAGTCTCCTAACAACTTTTAAATTAAAGAATCTGCTAATTTAATCAAGAGAAGAGAGGTTCCCACATTTTAATGCTGAAGTCCAGGACCCAACCATCAGCCATCCTCCACCAGGTGACACATTATGACTTTCTTGTAAGTTGGTCTGCTGGATGTCAGAGCTTTTCCCCTTGGACCTGTAGATGAGGAACCACTGTTGTTATACTGTCTTCTGATGAATTATTTCCTCTCCAAGTCTGCCTCAGTTCTTTCGTCTGTACTGTTTTAAAAATCATGTTTATAATATGCTTCATTTTTCAGAGATACTTGCGGTTTTAATCCATACTTGGCCTCTGTGTTTAAATGTTCTCATTTCTCTTTGCCAGTTTTTTGGCTTATGAATACTGTTTTGATTTCTAAGGGTTGTCTGTTGTTTGGCAGTTAAGTATTAACAGTTTAATTAAATTTGCATAATAGCAAGAATGACTTAAGCACTTTCATTTCAAGCCGGAGGAGATCTGATTTCTTCTGTGAGTGGAAGGATGGAGAAGGAAATGGTCTATCATGCTTATATTGGTTCAGTGTCATTTTTTTTGCCATTAATAAGAATATAGCTATAATTGTGCATTGTCTATAAGAGAAAACAGAGTTTTCCATTCGATATAACCATGCTTAACAGTCTGGAGGCATTACTCTAATCTTTTTGCTGCAAGAAGGCAATGATTTAAAAAAAAAAAAAAAGGAGGAAAAAAAACCCCTTTCAAAATTAAAATTTTATCTTATTCATTTGAGGTTTTTTTTGCCTTAACAAATCAATAAGCCTTTTCTTGAGTTTCAGCAACTCTCAAGTGCTAAATTTATCAAAGGACTGTTTCAGATAATTTCCTGCTTTTGTGGCTTTCTGCAAAGAATGTATAAATTATTTCTCCATAATCTTTTATTATGCTAAGCCTTAGGACTTGTTACTACGCATGCTTGAAAGTCTTCCATAACATGCCTAATTCTGTCTATCCCCTATTTTGTGACTGGATTGGACAAGACTAGACAGCAAACAGAAAAATATTCTCTCCTTCCTGTATTTTCTTGTTCCGCTGCCCTCAATTCAGGTATTTCTTCACCAAAAGGGTATCAAGCATTGGAACAGGCTGCCTAGGCAAGTGTAGATGTGGTGCTTAGGGACACAGCTTAGTGGTGGACTTGGCAGTTAGGTTAACAGTTGGACTTGATGATCTTAAAGGTCTTTTCCAACCTAAACGATTCTATGATTGTATGATTTTATTCTTGGTATTTCAGTGTTTTCTTCCTTCCATGCTTTGTAAAAGCCTCTTGATAGTGTTATCTTGGAGGATCCTTGATTGTAGGTGGGTCTATAGCATCCTTCAGTTAGAGGCCTGGGATATACGATGTCCTTAGTTTGCTAATCTGCGTTTGTGACAGATTGCTGTAGTAGTGGTAACGTGGCCACGTATTGTAAAGCTTCCAGCTATTGTGGTTATTTTGTGCCACTGAATTATACTATACTTCTGTTTCTTTCTGCTATACCCTTTGTCCCATAGTCCTCTAGTTTGAAGATTATTTTTCTCCTTTATATACTCTTTAATCAGTAAATAGTTTGTTAATATTGCACCTCTGTTTCCCATGCTAGTGAGTCAACAAGGGATGTTTTGTGGATTTTTCTTTAAACGTTTTTTCCTCATGGACTACTTTATTTTGGTTAAAATATAAAAGGGATTCTTTGAACTAGGGCAGTCTGAAATGTAAGAAAGTCCGAGGAAAGTACCATGACTCTGATGAATTGCTGTCATTTTTCTGACCATTTTGGCTTCCGTCTAAATAAGTGGTTGTAGATACAGATTTGTAAAGGGGCAATTTTGGAACTTGCAGATACTTCTTGAGCTTTAAATAGCATGTTTTGTAGGATGTGAGTTGGAAGGATGTGGGAATAGTACTTTCTGTATGTCTGGATGTTAGTTCCTTTAATCTTCGAAGTCCATCCGTTATTCTAGCAGTATACCACAGAAAAGGAGAATCGGAAAATTAACGTGGAGGAATTGTTCTTAATGTGGATTATTTGCTACAGTAATACAGCTGATGTTCATATTAGAACTAGTGTGTAAAATTCTAGAGAGAGACAATTGACTTGCCCACAGAACCAGGACTAGAAAAACTGGAGATGTTTGTGCCAGCTTTGCAAAGAGCCTCGGCCTTGACTGACAATGCCTGTTCTGCAGATATCAGAGGAACTGTGTGTCAGTGTGAATTTGGTCACTGCCCTCTCTGTAGGGACTGTAGGGCCTTGCCAATAATGTAGACAGCTGTAGTGCCATTGTTTTGAGATGTGAACATTATCTTTGTGGAGAGGAGTTCCCTTTTTTTTTTCTTTTTTTGGTGGCCCATAAGACAGCTATCAGAAGACAGGTATCAATTACTGTCCCTAGTGACTGGTTTAGATAGGACCGAACATCTATGGTTTTGTTCCTCCCAAAACACTCTGTATTCTTAATGCCTTCTCTTTTGGTCAGGAAGAAAGGAGGCCTGTCATTAATGAGTTATGATCACAAAGTTGGCTGCAGGAATGATTGTCACCAGGCTGGTCTCTGATGCGCTGTGGCAGAGGCATGTGTATGTTAATGAAATGGAAATGAGGATCTGGCTTTATGCTCTTCGTAAAGAGTGTCTTTGGGATGACCTAGGGATTTTGTTAAAAGAGAGAGGAAGATACACAGATTAAGTGGCCTTTTGGGATTTTTGTCTCCCCACCCTTCATTCAGTGTGGAATGGTCTACCTGCCTCTGACTTTATCTCAGTTGGTCCATGTCTCTTTAAGAAGTTACAAAAAAAAGGCTCATCTGTACTTGCCTTTCGATGTTTACAGCAGTTTATAACATAACATGAAGGAGAACATTTGCAAAGCTGGAGTTTGAAGTCCAGTGGTATTTGTAAGATTTGAGTTTCTGAAATAAACACAGTAAGAGGCAGGCAACTGTAAGTTGGGATGTTTGGAGGTGAATAGTGCAACCATGTCGTGGTACTTGCCCAGAAGATTCTTTCAGCCTCCAGTGGTTTGCAGCTCGTGGAGTCAGAGGTCCTTCTGTTTAACACAGCACGTGTAACAAGTTAAGCCGTGCAGCTGCCTGCTGGGAGTAGTGTCAGTGTGTGGCAGGACAAGCCCATTAGCATTTTGCAGTAGATGGAGCTGTTGTGAGAGAGTTGAAGTCCAATGTCTGTTCGCAGAATTGACTTGCCACTCACCTGAATGCTACACACAACAACAGTGAGATTCAATGTCTCCCCCTTCCGAAAATGCTGCATTTCCACTTTTGAAGTGGTCGTGTGAAGATGATGGTCCCCCTTTAACTTACTAATGGACGACTGCTGTGAAAGGTAGTCCATTATTTTTGCTAATACCAGCTCAAGTCTTTTTCTTGGGCTTTTTTTCTATGTGATTTCATTGCATCCCTGCATAGTTACAGCACATTGCCAACGCAGATGTAGGATTCTTGGATGGGATTTCCTAACAGTTAGTAAAGTCAATTCTAGTAATTACCTGACCTCTTTATAGAAGGACTTTTGAAAAGACACAAGCTATATAACTGCTGATTTATATTATTACCTCCGTTTATGTACAAGCTTAAAGTATAGACAATTTGCTTCAAACTCATGGACAGACTCAACAGAACTCTAAGGATCTTGTTACTGTGCAGACATTTAAGTGATTTAATTATAGTTCGCTACGTTCTTTATTACTGATGGAAATTTCTCAGGGGCCGAACTTTGAGAGCTGCCTGGTTATGGATCAATAATATTTTTGTTTTCTTGAGAGTCTGTGCATCTTTCTTGTTCACCCCATTAATTCCTTTATTCCAGTAATTTTACTAATTGTTTATGTACTGCTTCAGATTTCAGCTGTCGTATTAAAGCATTAACTTCATTAGTATGATAAAGTGCTTTCTTTCATGTCATAGCTCACCACTGATGCAGCTTTTCTCTATATTCCCATTTTTAAATGACTTTGAATAAAAGCAAATAAGCTTACCCTAGTTTAGGATCTCGGGAGATCCTCAGTGCCAATAAGAAAGGACTTTACCTTAAGTTTTACACTTAAATCATTTTATGCCATAAAAGTTTGTAGTTGTTTTAGTTAGAGATTCAAATAAGAATGGAAGTAGTTATTTGATGTATATGATCATAACATATAGGCCATATTGCCATTAGCATCATCTAGTATGTAGCTTAATTAAGTTAAATTCTTTTTGATACACAGATAAGGGACACGGTGATTGGCTTGAGTTCACCGTCCTGTAGCTCTGAGCAGAGATGCCCACTGCAGCCCCTTGAATTCAGTGTGGTTGTTTCTCTGAGATCTGTCAGGTGCATTTAACTGTGTGCTTGCCAGCAGTGCTGGTCTGAACTGAAGCGTCCTCACTGTGCTGGAGAAAGACTTAGGTCTGAATAACTGCTGGCAGAGCTGTCGGTTGCGTGCACGGGTATTCATGTGCTCAGTCCATGAAGGTTGCAGAAGTGAGGCATTGAATGTAGTTGTGTTCACACTTAACCTGGCATGAACTCGAACTCAAACTGAAGTGGTTTCTTTACAGATTTAACTGTGAGTAAGGGAAACCTGGTACTCTCTCCAATTATTATTTGATAATGCTAAGACATGTGATGATAGCATATAGTCCACTAAGTGTGTTTGAGAGGTCTGGCTGATCCTCAGCAAAGAAGAGGTTTCTCTGTCCTGGTTCACAGAGTGAATGGTGGGGGATTTGGATCTTGAATTTAAACCCAACCTTAGATGGCAATATGTGACGGATTCAGTGTCCCCATATGAGTAGAAACATGGAGAAGGGAGATGAAACTATAGCAGCTTGTCTGTCTTCTCTGGTATGTGATGGCTATTCACCCTGTCAAGGATTGCAATAGTTAACAGAGCTCCTGAAAATGTTTTCTTTAAAAAAAAAAAAAAAAAAAAAAAAAGGCAACATTTAAAAGGTATATTTGTGGGATAGCCAGCCAATGGACCACAGCAATGGTAAAAATTATGTTCTTTCATTGTTCGTAGCTGTGATTTAAACACTCCAATTCATTATACACACTTTTACTAAATGGCTTTATTCTACAAGTTAAAAAACTGAAGCAGGTAAAAATTTGGCAAAACCCGAACATCTAAACGCAATCAGAGTCATTTTTTGTAGCTGGAGATCAGAGAAATTTGCTAAATTTGGCACGTATATAGGAAAATATGCCAAAAGATAGCAGCAGTGCTGAGGCAAAAATGAGTCATCTCCAGTTCTTGAGAACCAGATGGAATTTTTTTTTTTTTTTCTTTTAACTGGAGGTCAATTTTATAGCTATAATAATATCAGAGCTCATTGAAAATATCTGTGAAGACATTTTTTACTCCAAAATGGTTTCTGCTAAAAGGATTTTTTTAATATCAAATGTTTCTATTTCCATTAAAAATTATAACTTTTATGCAAGCCAGAAAATGATGTATAAGTTTTTGAAAGGCAAGTTTTTTTTTTTAATAGATGCAGCTTGCAAAAAGAAGGAATGATAGACCAGATTTTAATATCTCTTTCTCTTAATGACTTTCAGGAAATGTTACCCCCAATTAATTCACTTCCACAGAATTTTGTAAATTTGTTTTAGGGAATGCTAGGGTTAAAAATAAGCAAAACAAGCTTTGGTAATTACACCTTCGAGAGCTTCTGGCTGTGGGTATCAGGAGTAGATAAGATAAAGCTGTCTCATTTTCAGAATAAACAGTGTGTCCTGGTTTTGTGTATCATTTAAAAAAAATAATTATTTATAGATGACTAAAGGAATTTTGCATAGCAATAGGTGAATCATCTATGATTTATTCTGGGAATGTCAACTTGTTAAAAATGGGAAAATATGATCCTAAGTAAGTTGTATGAAACCAGAGATAGCGTTTAGCCAATTATCTTAAAAACAAACAAAAACAATGAAACAAAAAGCCATACAGAACAAAACAAACATCCCTTCCCTTCCAAACCTGTCTTAAGACAGGGGAAGTAACAAACACTAGTAAAACTCAAATTAAATCTACTCTTTGTCAGTTTATTTGTCTCCCATTCCAGGACTACCTGGCCAAAGTGGTTACTTTGGTGTTGACTGAGAAACCTTTTACGATCATAAATTGTAACAAGATTTCAATATGACACTATATTCATTACACGGGAAAAATAAATCTAGTTCATTAGCCAGTCTTCCAGCTGACTTTTTCTCTCACCTGGTGTGGAAGCCCACAAGGATCTTCCTAAGCTCTGCTGCTGGCGCTTTGCGGTGCAGCGCGTCTGCCTCCCTCCCTGTGCACTTGCATGCGCTCGCTGCCTTACAGAGGTGAGAGAAGCGATCTGAGATGAAAGGAGGATTTGGAGCAAGACATGGCTCTGAAGCTGAGAGCTGCAGGCATAGCGCTCATGTAGCTTCCTCATGCGTCCTTTAGAAATATCTAGGGGCATGCCTAGGTTCAAATACTAGTAGCATGTACTCTTTTGTTGGCCCAAGTTTTTTAACGACTCTTCAGGAATCATCTTCCGCTTCTGAATGCGTGCTGTTAATTTGTGTGCAAGAAGGTGATGACTATGTTCATGTGGAAAGAACTACCAAAATACCTCAGCAAATTAGAGGTTTAGGTTTTTTTTTTCCTCCATTTTTGGATCTGTTTCTCCATGTTTGGTTAGACATTTAATAGGAATTTCACATAAGCACAAACCACCCTCTTTTATGTAAATATATACATTCACATTCAAATATCTATTTAAAACTTGCATGATTCTTAAGGATCTTAATCCCCCGAAAAGGCATCTCACTTGTGCATAATTGTTCTTGGAGAAGTAGCTTGTTTTCTGGTTTTGCCAAGGAGATTGCTTAAACACTCTTAGAAAATTAATATAAACGTTCTAAACTGTAAAATCTTCTTAGGCAGCAACCAGCAATAACATCAAACAAAATGCTTGTGCTATATTTGCACATGAACTCTTCTTTTTACCTAGGAATTAAGCATTTGTATTTGCTTTTTAATACAAAATGTTTCCAAGAAATGTTAAGGACGTGAGTAACAGATAAAGCTTCGCTAAAAGGGATTTTTGAATAGTATGGAGTTTTTCTAAAAATTACATGAAGGCAGTAAAGTATGAAGTTACATAAACTTTCCTTGAATGTAAAAGTGATTTTCTTGTCATTTGCTGTTCAGCCCTTCTTAGAGCCCCCCACCCCCCCAATAATTTTCTTTTTTAACTAGGTACTACATTTCTTGACTATCTCTAATTAATAACAGAATTAGGATATACATACAAATTGGCCATATGTGGAGTCTTCCTCTGGTCTTTCTGTTCCGAAGTATGTTACTGTTGATAGATAAGGAACTACCAGTTGTTGTGTATCTCAAGTGGCACACACTAAGCAGCTGTGTGACAAATTTAGGTGAGGATTTGACACATCTGGTGAGCACTATAAAGCCTAAAAAATGTTGTTTTGGTTTTTTTTAAGAAAATATTTTGCTTATGGTGAAGCCACATAGGTATACACTTCAGGATTTTTGAAAGCATTCTGTATTTGTGCAAATATTATTAGAAGAATAATTTTGAAAGCTGCATTCCTATGATTAAGGTCTAGATAGCATATCTAATCGCAAAAATTAAAGGGTATTGAATGTTGAAGGACAATCCTCCCCACTAACCCTGACTTAACTGGAACACGACAAAACCCACCCAAATCAAATCAAAACTCCATCTCCTTTGTAGTAATTTAAAAAGCTGTGTTGTTTGTGCGTGGTTTTATTTTGTTTCAACAGAACTAGCTTTTAGCCACAAATAACAAACAGTTCTACATGCACAAAACCCCAAACAATTTCTGGTGCAGATTTGATGCCTCCAATGTACGTCGGCATTTCCTTCAGACATGCTTATATTTTATTTGGCAAAACAAAGTCTACCACTGAAAAGCAAAGTAATATAGTTTGGCTGTGTACAGGCCATAAGTCACAAAGAGACCCCAGAAACATTTCAGATTTTGCTTTTATCGTTGACTTTGCTCCCTTTTTTTTCAAGCTGCTAGATGGAACTGAACAGATGTGTAGGCCCATCTGGGTAAATGGAACAGATGCGGTCACCAGAAGAGATTTTCTAGGCTGCTAAAATAAATATATTAGTGTAACATCTTTTTTTTTTTTTTGAGTAAAATGTATCTTGTTAAGACACACCTTGATTACTTTCAATTTGGTATTACCTATTTTAGTAATGATTTAAGTCTGGTTTTGCTAGGTTCTGCCTACCATTAGCAATATGATATAGTGCTATATGTTTCGGCCAAAAGCAACACCTTCCAGAAAGCTCTCGGCATGTCATAAAGTAAATATAATCAGTCTTACAATGATGTATTAATGTAAGTATTTCTTCAGAAAGCAAAAAATGAGAGCTGGAACATCTGTGCACTTTTTATTTTTGTAGTTTGTGATTCTTCCTCCATGTTCTTATCACTGCATCTATATATGCTTTAATTTCCTAGTTAAGTGTATGTGAAAGATTTCAGGCTTTCAGGTCTTAAAAAGTCATCTTAAAAACATCCTTACAAGTGTGTCTTTGAGTAAAGACTGAGCCTGAGCATTTCAGCTCAAAATTGACTCCTTTCAGAACAGTTCAAATACAGATACGGCAGGTTTGCATCCTCAACTGCAATAATCAATGTGAAAAACTATACAAAATTTAATTCAGTTTATTAATATGGGAATGGTGAAATGACCAACCAGGAATCTATGATGATATCAGGGAGGCAGGTACGGAAGGATTTACTCTTTCAAAGTTGGGGAAGTTGAAGTAGAGGGGACAACAGCACAGCAAGTGTTCAAGTGGTGTAGATCCCTTTTTGTTTCATTTGGCAGTTATCACTTAAAGACTCCCTCAGGATTGTTAAAAAGACTTTATTCTTAGCAGGTAATCTGGTCCTCCACTATGTACCTAATTGAGTAAGTGTTAAGCGTCTGCTGTGCTGAACTCTCTACTAATGGTTTTTCCTACCAGGCATTCCTACTGATGACAATGGCTAAACTTCTTTTGACTTCTGTAGTGGTGCCCTGGACATAAATCTTCCTGGTTTTCTTCGCTTATTTTAGCAGAGATTTTTATAACATAAATGTTTATCTTGGAAGAAAAAAAAAGTTATTCTTGTTAGGTGATGTCAAATTTTCCTTCCATACTTCATGGGTTTGTGTTACCCATAGCAGGGAAGTATCTTGTCAATTAACTTGCAGTTTCTCACAGAACGGTTGCAGCATTTCCTTTCTGAAGCACTAAGGCCGGTGGTTGTTCATTACGGCTGTCTACACTATGCTACTGACCTTCTGCTTTAAACTGGTTTAACTCCTGTGTGCTGTAGTGATATCAAGTGGTAAGGCACAAAGAGGCCTGTATTATTTCATTCTGTAGGTTTCGCTTTCTTTTAATTTTCACCATCTTTCTAGTTTAGTAGTAAATACGGGCTTTAGGATGAACCTAAAATGACATCAGTATTGAATTAGAGAATATGCTATATTTATGTAAGCAAAGTTCATGGTTAAAGTTATCTGCCCTTACCTATATATCTTTCTTTCCAAAGAGATTTTTTTCATTTTGTTTTACATCCGCAGTATTGAGACCGATGGCCTGTTCAACAAGGGTCATGAAAACCTCTACCTAGCCATAAATATTCTTAAAATTCATGACAACATGTGGGCAAGAGACAAAATTTTTATGTCTAATTGCTACTTAAGATGAATTGTTGGGAGCTGGAGGCCAAGTAAAACAAAAAACCTTGAATTGTAACTTTTAACCTCCAGTAATACTGATTTGATACCGATACGTGTGTATGTCTCTGTGTGTACATATGTATGCATAAATCTTGTTCAATGGTCTGTATGCTGTAATGCTAACAGTATGCTCTGTCATGCCTTGGGCTTACCAGCTTCTTCCTTTATTAAGTATCTTTTTCTGCTGTGGTAGTTACTGTAAGAATTAGTGATTTCTGACCTGTTCTTCGGTGCCTGCCCACACAAATTGGACATGAAGACAACTGATCATGCTGACCTAAAATGAAAAGTATAGCAGGATTTATGACAACTATTCAGTTTGTTATTTTTTTCTTCTTGATACTAGTCTGTTGCTTAGGATATGATTCATCTGATCTAGAAGTCTACATCTGAGGTATTCATCTAGTTTCACTTTTTAGTCAAGAGAGTACCTGAAAACAGCCTTTTCCCTTTTTTTTTTGACCATTAAACAGAGCCTAATGGCACTAGCTTGGACATAGATGCCTAAAGCTTGACTGCAGCAATCCCACTCCCCTTCCTGGGACAGCCAGCCGTGTGGAAGCTGGACTACCAAAGCCTCACCAATTTACGCCGCCTTCCCAGAATTTTCATTAGCTTTTCCTGCTCCATCTAAATGTTTTGGAGCAGCTGGCGGAGCAGCGGAGAGATGGCTGGCCCACGACTCATGGTAGCCGAGGTCTCAATAAATCCTGGGTTGCCTCAGCATTTGTTCGTGTTGTCATCACCATGACTGCTGCTACCCCTCAGCCATTTGGGGGCTGAAGGTGCTGCATGCACACACTTGTAAGTTAATACAGAAACTGGGGAGCAACTGATCTTGTGACTGAGGACTCAGGGGTTGTAAGTAGAGCTGGAATGACCAGTTGACAGTTTGTTTTGAATACTAAGCTTTGCACGTGATTCGGGTTGAAATTAATATGCTGAGCTGTTCTCCTTTCCTCAGTTTTTATGTAATATGGCTAAGGCAGTGGGCAGTGAAAGAACATGAAGCCCCAGTCCGCAGTGTGCTATTTGTTTGTTGTTATTTAGGACAAAGCTGTAATTTCAATAGTCATGCAAAGCTTGCCTAAATTTCTTTAAATTTGGTGCCTCGAGCTCTTGTGAGTTTGAAAACACGAGACTGTTCTGTAGAGGATGAATGTTTCTCTGTTGCCTCTTTACCTTCGGACAAGCTGCTATCAGCATGCTGAGGCTGGGATTCATCTCGCCTAAACTGGGACACCTAAGTGCTGGTCACCCCAGCCTAAGCTGATTATTGCAGAGTCCAAGGAGAGGAGGAGATACCTGCAGAGGGCAGTTCATCACGGCTGTCTCAAATTGTGTTTTCAGAAGAAGATGTCTCGCTTTCTGGAAAACAGTCTCCCACCATTGGCTGCCAAGGGAGCTGAAGCTGAGTAGATGTAAATAGCTAATGGTAGTTAAATAGACTTAGGTGAGTGAATTTTAGATGCCTTGAGTTAGGTGTGATGCATCCTAGTCTAAATGGTTTGCAGGAGCTCGGTGAGCTGAAGGGACTCAGTAGAGCCGAAAGAAACATGTAAGATCTCACAGTTCTTAGCCTCATTGATATACAGACAGTTATCAGCCTAGCTTTGCTGCTGTACTTAAAAGTTGTTTAAATTAACACTAAAATTAGTGAATTTAGAGGGCAAGCACTGAAATATAATTGTGACCCAAAATGAAGTTATGTGCATGTACTGTGTTTGAGGCAATGTGAAAGCTTTCGTAAGACTGTGAATTACACCTGTGTTTTCACATTAGATGTTAACCACCAGTTAACATGCATGAAGGAATGAAAAATGGTAATGCAAAGTGATATTCTCTGTAATAAGTAGGCAAGTTAATACATTAAGTTCTGTGATTTAGACATACCTTAAATTAAGTATTAAATTTAAAAGGTATTGTTAAAATACAGCTCTTTAGTCATGTAACGTATGCAGAAAACCAGCAAACCTCCCTCCCAGTGTTAAAAATTCTAGCCTTGATTTTCTTTGGCTCAGATGAAACCATTATTCTGAATCCACTTTCCTGCTTAAAATGTTATTTTCTTTTTCTCAGACTTTTTTGATTTGCAATTAATGTAATAGTGCAATTTTTAGCGAGGGTGGCACTTGATAAATAGCAGCCTGTGAAAAACAGGCTATACATATAGCTTCATACTGGAAATAAAAAAGTTAATTTTGCTCTCTTTAGTAGCAATTCTGACAGATTTCTGGGAGATCTCCTAGTATCAGATGCAGCTCATAAGATAACATGATACTTTTTACTGTCTCAGTACTCTCAAAGTACAGTGGAAGCAATGACAGAATTTCTTACTGTAAATAAGAGTGGGAAAAATGGAGTTCAGCATATCATTATGAAATCAGTATTTGAGAATTTGTATTTTCAGCTGTGATGAACCTACTTTCAACATTTGTTTAATGTAATACAGAACCATTAATTCCACTGTATAAACAAACATGGCAAGATTTTGTTGATGTTTGGTTTTTGCCCCTTTTCTTAGCTGGGAGTAAAGTGAAGCATACCTTCTATCCCATGTCATGTAAAATATATATATGGAAGAACAAAAAATGATTATACAAATATAAATTTGTGGTTTATAATATTTAAGTTTGTGCTTGTGCATAATTTTGTGTGGTGGAAGCTAGAGTAGAAGCAGTTGAAAGATACTCCTGCTGTTTCAATATTCTTGGTGATAATTTCCCATTTCACTGGCTCATTTATGATAGCTGGTGAGTTTGTTCAGGGGAAGAAACAAGAAATAAAAATTGGACTGTCTCTGAATGTTACTTTGCGACATGTACATAAGCTTGAAAGATATTTTTGCACCTGCTTAATAACATATTTTTGGGACTCTCAGTTCACTGCAGCCTTCTGTCATTGCACCTGATTAAAATCTGTGAAGAATTACCTGCTGGCATGAGAACCTGGTGATAGAAAGCCATTTTCCTGTGTATCTGAAGATTCCTTAATTTTTCTTAGTTAGCAGTTGCTGCAATATATAGTGTGCTAGTTGAATCTCACAGCTTTTCCATGAACTGTTCAGCTCTGCAGGACTTTCTGAAGGACTTAAGAGAAATAATTAAAAATTGAGAGTGCTCTGCAAGCTGGGGTAAAGAGAAATTCTTTTAGGAACCCATAAATTTTTATTATTTCAAAAGACAGGCTTAGCGCAGAATGCATCGGGATCTACTTACTGTTCTGTTAATACCTGCACAGACTCATTAATAACCAAATCTTCTACTGCAGTGTGCTTTGATTTCTTATGCAGAATTTGTCAATCCAACATATATTGCTATTGTGCTGAATATTTCAGTCTTTTTATACTAATATTATTTTTCAGACTATGAAAAAGAATGCAAATGGAATGACAAGACAAAATTGCTGCAAAATTTATACTATATTTTTCTCTGGAGGAGACATTCTTTGATATTGTCAAGTACTGATTGGGTAGTAGGAAGCTGCAACGCTTGGTAAAGTACAGAGGAATATCCCATGCTACTAAGACCCGTGGATATGTGGCTGCTTGATGCTCTGGACCTAAATTCTGTAGCACAAATCTGATCGTTGGCAGACCCTGCATGGCAGCTTCAGTGTAAAACACAAAATTCAATGTTTCATATGCTCTGTTTGAGGAGGAAATAATGCAATCAGGATAAGAACTGTTCAGGTGTTTTGATATTCAGTGTACTGATGCTTGTTTTGAGATGTGTCTGTATTTCAGGATGCCACCGATCCCTCCCCGCTCCGCCCCCCC
>NW_009232470.1:0-53509 GCF_000690835.1 Fulmarus glacialis
TTAATTAATACTTTTTCTTAATTAAAAAAGATTTGGATTTATTTCATAACAGCACTAGATAGCATGCAAAACTTACTGCTGCAAGATGCTCCAGACAGTCATACAGTTACAGCATGGACAAGAACATCTACAATTAGATTGCAGATGAAATTTTTCTACAGGGGTAACAGCTCTCAAAACTTCAGGATAAAGCAATGTCTACTAGAGAGAATGAGCTTATGGCTGGGCCCCAAAAAAAACCTATCTGACACAGGACAGCTTCCTGCGACGACCTTCCTGTCTCTCATAGAAAAGAAAGGAGTGAAAGCTTTGAGTGCCATCCAGGAGAGCTGTACAAGAGATCTGTAACCAAGAAGTTAAAGCAGTCTTCAGATGATGAAATGTGAACCCCTACATGCATCCTTTGAGCTAGAGACTTCTTTTCTACTTTACCTCTACTGTCCAGGTTTTAGCAATGATGTAACCAAACACGACCAACTCCTAACACTGAAGCCATCCGTCTGCTCTTCTCACAACTAGTAAGGTTCCACATCCAGTGCTGCATGCTGCACTCCAAGTCTTAACCAGCTGGAGACTTTGGAAACAAGCAAACAAAAAGTGGTAGCATTTTTATACATTCTTAAATGGAATAATTCCCCAATGGGCCCCACTAGGTGGAGAAGTTAAGATGGTAATTATATTCAAACACTTAACAGCTTGCTGCAAAAAAAATGAAGACAAATTTATTCTCAATGTATATGGGAAATAACATGTGATGTCATAAGCTTTTAATTGTACCAGGGACAATTTAGACATTAGGGAAAAAGCTTAATAAATAAGAATTGAAGCAGTCCTGGAAGAGATTGCTCAAGGAGTCTGTGGACTCTTCAGTGCTGGAAGCCATACAAATGTCTGTCAGGAATGACATGTACAGTTGATTTAGCCCTCGACATGGGAGAGACTGGATGGCCTTCTGAAGTCCCTTCCAATCCCATGACTCTATGATTCATCTGACAATTGATGTTAAATTTGGACTACAATGTAGGATTTTTACATGCTGGATGTAGGCCAGCAAGACAACTATTATTCTGTAGAGAACACTATAAATCTGAAAAGAAACAACTGTTATAAGGTGAAAAAAAATCAGCCTATGAAAACGACAACAGTATCAATATATAAATCATTAACATTGCAGAGCTTAGTGAGAAGGAGGGAGACAGAAGGAATCTGGTTTAATCTTACTTAAGCACCAGTTTGCAAAGCTCAGCCAAATGTCCATTTCTGATAACAAGTAAACTTAGCTTTCATTTGAGACTGCAGAGAGCGGGACATGCAGGCAAGGAAATCAATGCCTTTAAACACATTTCCATTTTCAAACATAAAGTAACTGCCCTGTTACATTCAAACACCTTACTGCACAAAAAAGTTCTTTTACATACTTTTTACTGGGTTCGTAAATTAGAGAGTTGCAGCAAGTTACTTAGATCACATCACATTTGTTCAGCTATGTTCTACAAAAGCAAATGCACGTTCTTGAAGCTATCAGCTTAAAAGTGTATGTAAAAGAAGATTCAAATGTAAACAGTGGTTTGGAGCCTCTTCACATTTCAGTGGGGCTGGTAGAACAGAAGAATGGTTGGACTCAACCTGAGATCCAAGCCTGTCCTGACTGCCCTCCTTCCAGCTGGGAGACAAGCCTAAGAAGGGCCTGTTTTCCTTCTTCTGCATGGAAATTCATTAGAATGGCTTTTCTCATGAAATCTGGGCCCCATCCAATCCTCAGCCCCTCTTTACACCGTATATCTGTTCAATAAACATACCAACATTTACTCTGTCAGCAGGGAAAAAAGTGGTAGGAATAATAAAATCTTTCCATCATATCCACAAAGCAAGTTTTCTTATCCCCTTTTAAAAGCCCAAAATTGAGCAAGGCATAGCACAATGCTCTTGTGAAGATGTTCTATGGAGGCTTGATCCTGTCAGTCACATCAACTTGTCTATCACATTGGGAGTAATTGGCCTAGCTCTCCTCATGGGCAGTGAAAGATGGGAGATGAATACGGTTTCGTATCACTGCCAGGAAGAGATGATCTCTAGCAAAGAGAGAACAGAGAAAAAAAGGAAGAATTGAGACTAAAAACAAAAAAGAGAATAAGAAGGAAAAAGAAATCAACAGGAGATTAAAAAGACAACTGAGGATGCAGAAAGGCACTGCGGAGCAGGGAAGAGTACAGTCACACAGGCAGAGAGAATATAACAAAGAACATATGATGAAAGCTGTCAAAGGCCAACCAATATTCAGCTGTACTGGCAGGATGGTTGAGAATCATGACGGCTCCGTTGTTGAATTCTACAGCTTTAATTGAGTGAACTTTAGGGCATTTTCTTTGATTTTTTTCCCCTTATATAAAAACAGACAAATAATCCAAGAATGACTGAGGTTCATACAAACCTCTTTTGACTGACTTTCACCCACAAAGTCAGTTGTTGAAGAGTCATTCCCCCCCCACTCCCCTCCCCATTTTAAGCTTTGTTCTTTGCAAAGTGTTTTATATTTTTCCCCACCCAAGTGCCTCACTCAATCTGTCTAGTTGCCAGTCTAGGGCAATTCTCCTTTATATGAGATCCCAACAACCGCTCTGGATGCCAATACTGAAAGTGAGCAGGTCAGAAGGACGCCAATTATCCAAGTGTTTACACAGATGTGAATAAAAATGTGCAACGTTGATATTAGAAACAGAAATGCATTCTTCACTTTTTTTTTAAAGATAAAGCATTAAAGAAGATTTAAAAAAAACACTTATGAAAAAAGCTAGTTCTTCAAATGCTGCTGACACTTCACATCCCATTACTTCTTATGTATATCTCTTGCATGTACAAAAATTGTTCATGTTTTCTCCATTCTCTTTTCAGTTCCTTCTGCATGCAGTTCCTAGCAGAAAAAAATCTCTAATGATAGATTAAGAGAATCATCCCTCTTCTCCCCTTAGCTCCCCACCACCACATTGAGATACTTACACTTCTTAACAGACCAGTATACTGAAGTCTTAATTGAGATTAAAATTTGATCTCTCCCTGTCAAATTTATTCTGACAACCAATTTCAACCATGGAGGACAGAGGACAGAACCCAGCCAGTCTGTGTTTTGTCACACATTTTATTCCACAAGTAGTATATCTGAGGTGAGCAACAGACAGAATAATGTTGTCTCACTTCAATTTTGCTGAAATCAGTAGAAAGACTGCCAATGCCTTTGGTAAGACCCGAAGAAGGAACCAGGTCCAAGGCAAGCTCTTCATTTACAAGCACTTGCCAGGAGAATTTTGTGCACTCAACACAGAGCTCTGCAGGCTCTGAAAACCAGTTTAGAACTGGGTGCACTTTTAAACTCTGCAGAGAAGCTCTAAACCAGATGTGCCTTGGGGTATCATTTATCAATTAAAAAAGGAACGGTATGCCTCAGTTCTAGAAGGTGTCCATGAACAAAAGGTTCTTAATTAACTTGGAAATAACAAAAGAAATGGGAAACCTGATCTTCGATTAGTATCAATGGGATTAAAAAGTTCAAAGAATTTTGTAAAGTTTGGGGAGGGGGTTTGAGAAAATACCAATAAAATCCATACCATTTTCCCCTTAAGCAGAATATCTTTTCTTATACCAGGAACAACCAGAAAGTTACCCTATGAAATTGTCACAGAAAATGTCAAATTGGAATGAGAGTTCTGCAAATCCCAAAATTCCCCTTTTAGACAAAAAACTTTCATGCCACAAATCCAGAAACCAGCTCTGAGGGGGTAAGAGAGAAGGATAGAAACTGCTTTTCCCAGTGGACCCACAGATAGACACAATTCTAGCAAAGGGCGGTTTGGCCAGTTGCACAAGAAGATTTCATTTTCTCATGGAGATTATTAAAACAGTGTTTTTCCAATAAAAGACAATTATAAGGATAATCTATATCCAGAAGCAGTAAATAGGGAGTAGAAATCATTGCACTGAAAACTGCAAAGGTACACAAACAGAAAGTTCATCGGTCTTGCTGAGGAAATTCCTGGAATATTTGCACCTCGTGATACATATTCAAGTCTGCTGATCATGGAATGCTTAGGCTTCAGTTTTAAAAGATGCCTCCAAAATCACATGCAAAAGAATGGATTTTTGAAAAAGTTTTGTGAGCACAAACACTCATGAAGAGAAACCAAGCACCTAAGTACCCAACTATTTCAAGTAAAGGGGCGGGGGGGGAGGTGGGAAGATGGGGGGGAGAAGATAACTAAATTACATGTAAAGGCATCAGAATGAGGATTTTTTTTAACATCAGGTGTAGTTTCTGAGGAATCTAGCTGTGAAGACAGATGGATAAAGATAAGCTAATTAATAAAAATAAGACCATATGAATATATAAATTAGATACGTGTATCACTAAACAACTCCAAATCAATATAGCAATATTTTGCCAAGTATCAGCAAATCCTAAACCCTCAGTAACTACCTCTTAGATCCATTGCACAGGAAGCTAAGATGGCAGTAAAAGCACAAAGACCTTTTTGCATAGCAAGTTCGTGGTCTGTAGTGGAATTCCTACTATGCCACAGCATCAGAGTTCATATCACCCAGCCCCAGCAGTGCATTGCCACACAGACTCAGACAAACAGCATAAGGATGTCACGTTACAGGTTACAACATAGGAAGACTTCCCCTATGCTTCAAATACTGTTCCTACTTTTCCTGTAACCGCAATCCCTTTGCTACTATTTCCAGTGGCCATGGATCCCTCCCCTGCCAACATGTCTCCACATTCCCCAGCTAAAAGAAGTGCTGCAGAATATTTACTTGTTAATCAAATCATGCACTCCCCTGTGCTGCTGCTTAGCCAGTTTTTCTCAGTATCACACTGCTGGATACTACAATGAAGCCACAGCTGTGTTAGCTTTTAGACTTTGGTTTTTGGTTTTGGTTTTTTTGGGGTGGGTTTTTTTTGTTTTGTTTTGTTTTTTGTTTTGTGGTTTGTGTTGTTTTTTGTTTGGTTGTTTTTTTGGGTTTTTTTTGTTTTGTTTTTTTGTTTTTGCATCAGCTAGATCTCTCTCATGCGTCTTTGCCATGTCACCTTCAAACCTGAGCTCTGAATGACTTTAGTGAAGACATACAGCAGGTCCTTACAAGAAGCAGGACCCAGTTCTATTGCTCTTGGGCTCTGTGAAACGCTGTCGTTCCTTAGTTCTTAAACAGCAGAATGCTTAAATGATTTGAGAAGTTTCAAGTTCCCACATTTATCATCACCTTCTTCCCCTGCATTTCTTCATGGCAGTATTCAATCCACTGGACTCTGTTGAAAGGCTCATCTTGTGCTTCCTGAGGTTTTGTTTTGGTTTATTTGTGGTTTTTTTGAGGATGTGAGTGTTTATTTTCAGCTTGGAGGGTTTTTTTGCTCAATACCTTCTTGATTCCTCACATCACTGCTGTCTTCTCCGTCCTCCCACAGCAATGACACAATGTTCCAACGACATCACTGTCAGATGCTTTTTAGCTGTATGGGAGTACAGTGATGTATTCTACAGACACTACTACTGATGACTGAAACAAAAAACGCATGGCTTATGATGCACCAGGCTACTTAAAATAAAAGGTAAAGTACAGAGGCCAAACAAGCACATGTAAATAATGCTTTTATAATTACTTTTATCATGTTTCCATAAGGGAGAGGAATGTCTTAAGGTAAGGAATTAAGTTTTAACCTGGCATAAATCAGTCTATTTTCATAGGGTCACAAAAGTGAACCAGTTTACACTGGCTAGGGATCTGGTAGCATATCTTCCTGTAAAAGTTTTGGCAGCTCAATGTAAACCCATTAATCATGAACTACTACAGTTCTGCGAGATCTGCAATCACAATGACCCTGCATTATTTATTCTATTTCTTATCTGGCAGGAAAAAACAGCCTTCAGGAATCTGCCTGGTGAGGTACAGGACGATGGATGATTTCTGCCTCTGAGGCAACAGCCTCATATTTGGAATGACTAGGTTATCTGAAACCAGAGGTAGAGTAGCTAGCAAGAGTTTTCTTCTTTAGATTAAATAGCATGGTCCTGTTTTCAAATAGTGGAGATATTTCAAAGCATCTTTTTCATTGCTTTAATAGATAACCTTTAAACAAGAGTAACCCAGGCAAATTCCACACAAGATCTAGTAATTTGAAGAGAGGACAGGGAGCCCAAACTTCTAGATTCTGTTTCTGATCTTGATTCCCTCTCAGTTTGTGATCCTTTCCTGCCACAATTCTCTCAATGCATCTCCTAGTTGGTACAAGAATGCTAGTCATCTCAGACATGGCTATAAAAGTTGGTTTTTTTTAAAAGTACGTTTGACAACTCTGGATCAAAACCCTGCTGCAAGAAATCAGTAGGGCTTGAGTCTTTGGTTTTTAATCATCTTTACTATTTGCACAATAAGTGCCATTCATGTCAACTTTGTATGACCTCATGTCAACTTTGTATGACCAGGAATGACAGCCAAACGATTTCTACATAAGAAGCCCTTAGCAAGCAGCTGTTTAGGCATTCAGAAATACAGATTGGCTATAAATTATAGAAGTTACGCAAATTGTCATGAGGTGCCTATTGCAGCTTTATGCTTTGTCATTAAAGCAAACACCACAATCCACTCTGAAGCTTTAAAGTGTGTAGCCAGATGCAGTTTTGTCTTGAGGACACTTCAGTCCAAGTGATCAGAGGCAGCATTGTTGCTTATGTGTGGTTCTACAGCATACCTCTGAATGATTCACCCAACCAGTGACAAAGAAAAGAGCTTTTCTAGGATCCTAGAAGATGACATTACACAGTATGTTCAGCAAAACATCAGTATTTCTAACACACACAGAGTCATGAACATAAAGAGAAAAATAATTCCCTTCTTGAGGAGTCAGGAAAAAAAAAAAAAGAAAAAAAAAAGTAAGGGCAATTCCTACAGTCAGGACAGATACCAAAAACACTCACTACTGCCCTATTTTCTATTTTTAAGTTTCTGATGGGGAATAACAGCAAGAACAAATAACAGGGCGCAGCAGTATTCCAAATGAGAATTGGTTTGTTGATTTAACAGACAAGAGCAGCTTTTCCCAGCACTATTAGCTAAGCCCATGAGATATCTGAAACAATTATTAACCAGTTACTGCAAAGAGGTAGTTGCTCCTGTGCTGGAAAAGACAGCAGAAAAGACAGCTGGAATTATTGGATTTATTGGTGCTATGCATGAAGACAGATCTGGGAAAAAATATGAAGTAAACCAATTTTTACAGGTTTTTGATATCACAATTGGAAATCCTTAGAACAAAACTTGAATAAAGAAGAAGATTGCCCAATTTGAAATGGTTTTGTGTAAGTCTAAAACTTAGGCCAATTTCCTGAGGTTGGCAAATATTTCAGTTACCATTGCCATCCCTAATCACAGCAAGTTTTTCCTTCCAGTATTGGCTTTTCTCTGAATTTGAAACCTGAGCTTAATGTAAACCCACATCAAGAAGAAAAGGGATAAAACAGATCCATGCTGAGCCTGTATGGGTCAAGCTGCAGAGATTCTTGCTGCTCTAGTCACAATAATCATTTTTCAGCTGAAAAACTACTGGTCCAATTCAGCAAGTGACTGCTTTGCTCCTGTGCCACACAAAGCCACAGAAAAATGAAGCTAGCCTTCTGCTAGTTTTTTTAACATATGTTAGCTGGGACACAGCAGCATAGAATCTTAGAAGCTTGTAAAATGAATTAAGCAGACAAACGCACTGTATTTGTTTTCAGTTCAACAGGAGGCTCTAATATTGAATACATATGAAGGAAGAGACATGCTAAATTGAACGAGCCTGGAGGCTTAAAGTAATATTAATTCCACTTGCATTCAACCATGTGGATCCAATGATCAAAGGGATTTAGAAGCAAGAAGGGAATAATGGAAATATCAACACTCAGCAATACTCAGTTGCCTCAGGGCAGCACAGGACAGTAACAGATGTCAGGAGAGCAGCAGGGCTATCTCTTCTCACATCGAAAGGAGACAGGAACTACAGTTACACTGGATTTTCATGCACCAACCTCAAATCTTCAAGATGCTGTTATGAAAAGGTGCCAGTTGCACTTCTACCCTTCTGCTTTATAAGCTTAGAAACCTTCCATATAAAGCACCACTAGTGATGGCTAGTTCCTCTTGGCATGACCTTGAAGAGATGAGAGAAGAGCACCAAAACATCATTGTAGTGACGGAAAATTAGCAGATAAGTCTTTGAAGAGTCAAGAGACAGACCTACCTGTTGAGTAAGCAAATGTTTGAGCAAGAACACTTGCCACAGGAGAGCAAATCTTTGTTTTAAGCTGTTTAAAAAAGCCTTCCCATATCCAGCATATGTATTTTGCATTATCTAAAAGTGATAATGAACTAAACTAGAAATACTAGCTGATTTAAAAAACAACAACAACAACAACAACAACAACAACAACAAATCAAGATTTAGAGCAACGTTTTCCCAGAAAGTTCTTCCGCTAGCACACATGAAATCTTCAGTTATTCATTATTGAATGTTATTATGCTAACAGTTAGTTTTCTGTCCTGGGGCAGGGGTTAACCTTCCTATATGGTGGAGCAGAAAAAGAAAAAATAGAAACTCACTGCACAAAGATATTCCAAATAATGCTTTCCCAGCTAGAATAAGGATAGAGAATATAGAAAACAACTGTTGTTTTGTTTTGGTTTTGGGTTTTGTTTTTTGTTTTTTTGTTTCTTTCCTGGATCACACAAAGATAACAATATAACAGTAACTGCTGTGAAAACCCTAATCAAATAAAGTATTCCTTTTAAAAGTCACTGTTATTTCTCTTCAAATATTAAGTCCTTGAAACAGTAGATTTGCAGAATTCAACACATGCTGTTTTCCTGAGAGAAAGTGAAGTAACTCCATTGGTATTGATAGAGTTAATCTAGATTTATAACACTATGAACAAATCATAACTGACCAGGTATGTACATGTGTTCTTGTTTTCTTCCTGACCTATATTTCTCCTACATATATGGGGGGGAGAGAAGGAGGGGAAAAAATCACAGGAAAACATGCTAGGCAAAAACATAACTTCCTTGTAGATAGCAGGTGCTATCTATATTAATAGCTATTCTATTGTATTCTATACAATATTAAATTATTAAGACAAAGTAAGAGACTATCCAGTCAGAACACTAAGGGGATTTAGGGCACCTGTAATTATCCACTTTATTTATTTTTATACAAAGTAGGAGCTGAGACTGCTAGTCTTGAAGTGACACGCTGCTGAATGATTGAGGATTACCAAGTGGTTATGTCAGAGATTTTATTCTTTGCTTTGCTTGCTACTGACATAACATAAGATCTCACATACGGACTCACTGACAGATGATCTTGTGATGTTTGCTCCTCAGGAAGAATGTTAGAGAAGACAGGTTTTCTATATATTTCTATAAAGTATGAATTTTTGATAGTAGCCTGTCTTGCAGGAGATACGCTTCAGTGTTTTCTACTTGCTGCAGTGACCTAAGTGCTGGTGGTTTCATGCCCAACTACACTGTACTGCCACAAGACAGGCAACAGGTAACAAATCTTAAGTGAAGGCTCTGGACCTCTAACGATCTCTTCCAAAGGGCTGCCCAGCTTTCTGACAGAACAGAGCTAGATGATGCCAGTTCTTTAAAGGTCAAAAGGCAAACAAGTATTCTTACATTTGACGAGGAAATAAATCACTCAGTAGCTAGAAGGAATCAAAGTCAAATCTCATCCACAGGCCACTTCTCTGGCAGTCCTGATCATCACCTGCTTTGTTGGAGATTCTCCCATAAGCCTTTGTGCATAACAGTAAACAACATTGAAGCTTGCACAGAGAGAGTTTTAGCCAAGTTCAATATGATTGCACTTCTGAATCAAACTAATCATGAAAGTAAGTTTTCACAGTATTAGGGCCTAAATTGTTCTCTACATTCTTACAGAAAGACAGATCAGCTCAAGGCTGGTATATTAAAATTTTTTAATTATACGTCAGGCCTTAATTCTGTCAAGGAACAGACCTGATATTGCCAAGGGCTGCGAGTTTAAAACAAGTAGTCAAAACTGGTCATGTAATGAATAACTTCATACTTCACTTTAGTATTTAAACTGCCTCAACTTAAAATTGGGTTAATACCTTGCATTCAAGTTCTGTTTAACTGAATGGGAAGATTCCCTTGATTTAAGATACTTCTCATCATGCCTTTTGGCAAACTTCATCAGTTACAAGCAAGACATCCATCCAGAGAAGTGGAAAGTATTCTTGCATTAACTGGAGATTGTTGGAAGAGTATTTGATGAAACACTCCTCCCCAAGTATGTTCATTTTTTTTTAAAGAAGCAATTGTTTTGAGGACTAGAGGATTTGGATTTTGTTGTTCTTAAATGCTTAAGTTCTTTGTCTTTTTGCCCTAAGTTTTAAAAAAGTGTTAGTGATAACTTTCCTGATGTCTTGCTGCATTTTTAAAATATTTTAAATTTACTTTGGGAAGGTCCTGTAGTACCTTATAAATCTCCCAGAGAGTAGAAAAGGATTTTTGTGGGCTTTCTTTTTGCCAGATTTCCCCATGCTATGTGTATTTTAACTACTACTTTCTTTAGACTGAAGTGCTGCCTATGTTTTAACCCCTCTTATGCAGGGCTGCTCTGTTATGCAAATCATCACAGTCCAAAATGGTCTGTTAGAGGCAAAAAACTTAAAGTCATTTAAATAACTGTTAGATGTCCTTACTGTTCTAACAAGATAAGGATTTTCAGCGTGCAAAATAAACTAACAAGCTCCTCACAAAGACATGTAGCTTCAGGAAAAAAAGGTGAATGATGAAAAAATAGATAAATGACTACTTACAGGTTTCTAGCCTTTTCAAGCTGTCTGTGCTGTTACAAAGTTACTTCTTTCCCCATTCTTTGGAGACCACCAAGTTGATTTTGAAGTGTAAACTACTGTAGATTTTTTTAAAAAAAAATTTAAATTGTGGAAGAAAAAAAACAAACACCTCAGTGGGAGATTTGTATTGCTAATGTTAAATAAATGGAACAGATATATGCAAACCATATAAAGCATACCAGTATGCCCTCTGGCTTGAAAATACCAACCATTTTTCCCTAAGTGCTAATGCTAGTTAATCCAGTCCCTTTCCTTAAGGACTTTGTTGCAAGCTTCATTGCTTGCTGCACAGCCTTGCACATACATAAAGCTCTTTATGAATTTGGTGAGTCTATTTAGATAAGTGATACTAAGTATGCACACATAGATGGAAGTAAAAATGAAGCAACAACCATGGAACAAGGATACAAAATCTTAGTACAGCTTTCAGTCAGAAGAAACATGGTCATGTGAAGTCTTCAGATGCAATATTATTGGCACTTGACAAAACCAAATCCTTTGCAATATTTTTGCGTTTGAGTTAAGCAAACATTGAGGAAAGCAAATGCTTTAATGGCAATGACTGATTCTGAACTTACAGAGCATGAAAAGCACCACTGTAACACAGACTGGGGGCACTGCTGACAGGTTTAAGGCTCATGAACAGACATCCAATAAAATCTAAGCACATAAACATGGGTGAGACATCTGCTCCAAGCTACTCAGTTCATCCACAGGGTGAAACTGGTTTGCATTGTTTACAAATAAATATAATAAATAATCACGCAAATCTGTTGTTAGTTAAAGCATTAGGAAAAAAAAAAAAAACCCTTTACAATGCCTCTTGCAGAAAGACATCTGTTAACTTCAACTCTCCAATCCAAAGAGCTTAAGGAAACCTGTGCTTGCATATTATTTGTGTTTACCTTTTCTCTCTTCCTATTTCCTTTTCTGCTCTCACGGGTCACTTTATTAGTTATGTTTTACAAGGAAACATGTTTCCTAGCAACAAAGAACATCACAATTTTGGCCATATGCTTACCATTACACCAGAGGCTCAACAATCAAAAATTATTTAACCAGAAAAAGATTCTAGTGTTTTCAAAATACTTTGGAGACAAACTTATTAATCTATAAAGAAAACATACAATTTGTTTGTACTACTACATATGTAGTATCTGAGACTATTATGCTTGAAAGACCAAACCTTTCTTTAAGGGAATCTGAGTAAGAAACTTAAAATGTGAGCTAGATTTACAGCTGTAAGCAGTTCCTAAGACAAGCAGTTTTCCTATTAATACATCTTCTGCAATCATCTGCCTTCTGTAGTGTGATTTTTCATTCTGATCCCATTGAGAAGAGAATTAGCCATGGCATAGTGGCTTCTCTTGAGCTGAGCCACGTGCAGTGCATTCAACTCTTGAGTACTAAAAGCCAGATTTTAATTTAATTGTTATAATTTATTTCACAGAGGTTACTAGCACAAACCAATGAGGAAAAGCAGTGCATATGAATGTCTTCCACTGTCTTAAAGGACAGCAATCAAGATCAGCTTCAGAGTATTAATTTTCCATCCTAACACATGGTTTAACTTCCAAGCTTTCTGAACTGGATTGATTCCACTAGACACCCTAGTTATGCCTGCATAACAGCCGATTCAGAGAAAATACATGATAAATCTCATTCACTAAGAAAGGATATCAAAAGAAAAAAAGAACATATCCAATAACACCCCAAAAATACACAGGTGAATTTTATGCTAATAAAGGTACTGCATTAACGTTCTGGAAACTGGTATATTTTCAGTATTGAAGACTCATGCAGTCTTTTGGTAACTGGCAGGGACAGTGATGACACCTTACTGTGGTTAAGCTGGAGGTGTCTACCGCTGTCAGCACCTAGACTACGCTTCTAACCAGCTTCCTCTCTTAATGAGGGACCATGCATACAAGACAATTAGTAAGCGATGAAGACTTGTGTATCCCTCTAAACCCCCACATCCCAGGAATAAAGATGAAAAAAAGAGAAAAAAACAACCAAAAGACTCAGTTAAGCCACTGTTGACAGCCCTGCACCAAAGCACCTCCTTCCTTAAAAAACACGAAAAGCTATTGACTGTTCTTGCCACATTACAGGTTTCTACTAGGTAGAAACAGAAAAGGAGATACGTAACTTGAACTACTGAGTTTCTTCAGAATACCAGGAGCTATCTTGACTTGTTCACTCAGTATAATTGCTATTTTGTTTCTTGCTGAAAAAGCATATTTATCACTGTAAAGCAAACTGGACATGTGAAACCACAAAGAAATCAGGATTTTACAGCTGTTGGAGGATCAAAATATCTGCATTTGATCCTACAGGGCTCATCAGGAATTGGCTCTGTAGTGGAAGTACTGCAGCATCAACAAGCAGAGAAAACAGATTAAGCAATACCTGCTTATGACCAGTTTTTGTCAGCTCCTGACCTCTCACTAGTGCCAAAACTTGGGAAAAAACAATACTAAATAAAAACCTAATGGCTTTAATGCTGGAAAAATAGACTTACTTCTCTGGAATGAATCTCTAATCCAAACAAAAAAAATTAACATCTTCTGCTCTTGTGAATTTTGGCTGCTCCATCTATATTCATATTCTTTCTTTATGCCTGCAATGACATCACCCAATAATAGGGAAAATGGAAATTCATAGCAAGCTTAATTCACAGTCCTTTAAAGGACTCAAGAGCCAAACTGTACTAAATTAATGAATTTACAGGAAGGCTACTGCCTTTAAGAGTTTTATACAGATGTTATTTAGAGGTCCAGACACACATGAACAGTGGAAAATACAGTAATCGAAAATGCAGTCATTGACATCCCTTTAACTAGAAGAAGGCTATATCAGATTAAAATTTTAATCTTAAAAGGAGGGAGAAGAACCTCAGATCTTTCAGTAGTTTAAAAACTGATAAGACTATAATTTGCAAAAATGTTTTAGTCTAGAATTTTCATGTTTAATGCTCATAATAGTTCATTGCTTCTCCTTTTATTGGCTACATAATATAATCCTGTTTATCTAAAATTCTTTGGGGATTTCTGAATACACTTGAGAAACAGACATTCATGAGAGGGGACTGGAAGGATTACAATGACTTGCATCAGTTTTTTGAAGAGGTATAGTTCCTTTAATGTAACCTCTTAAAGGGAGCCTGTATTCTTTTTGTCGCACTGTAGGGATCTTTGGATGGGGGAGGGGGCATGGAAGGAAAGTCCAATCACATAAAATATAGCAAACTTTCCTTTAATCAGGATTTATATTAATCAGAGCTGAGCCATGTCTGGCAAAAATACATGCCACTCCCCATAAAGAAACAAATCTGAACCACTCCTAGTCCCTATGAGATTTTCAATAATTAGAAAAAACATTCCCATGTACACTGAGTTCCCCAAAGAAATATTTTATTTCTTCCCTGAAGAAGAACTGTGCAAGGGAAAGTGTTTCCCACTTCCAACAGCAAGCCTGCCCACAGGAGAACCTCTGCTACCTCCCCATTGTCTCCAAATTCCAAGACATCCAAAGTAGACAGTGCATTGCCATATCCACAGATAATGTGCCATTGCTGAATCTCAGTGCTTCAGCCATTCTCTTTGGCCCTAGTTCAAACCTAGACTGTTTTGGTGCCTTGTTAATAAGCTGAGACTTGGGATTAGTCTAGTGCAGTATCATGCCCCATTCAGAGCTAACAGGTACAGAAGAAAGATAGGGACAATCCAGCTTCCTCTTTTCCATTGTAACAGCTAACTCAGGTTAGACACAAAAGTGGCTGCTACACTTAGAACTTGGCAGAAAAAAAATAGGGAAAATAGACAAATGCAAATGAGACAACCTGCCTGGTAAGAAAGTAAGTGCCTTGGCCAGAAACAGACTATCCTTTATACATTACCGACCAGTATGCAAATAGAGAAGGTAAGAGTGTTAGATGACAGATTCATATGTTAAAAAAACCACAGAATAATCACTGTTCTTTTCAGTCAAGCCTGGTGGTGTTAGGTTTATGATACCCTATCATAGGGAATGAAATTCACCCTGAAATGCATCTAGCGCAGAACTTCAACTATGGGTATCTGTCTCCTAAATTGGGACTCAAAGTTTTCAGGGTTACTGCTTGTATGCTTGAGCTTTGTGAACACAGATGAACCAAAAAACTCTGTTTAAAAACATGTTGTATGACCCCTTCTCTCTGGATATTTCCAAGAGACATACAAAGTGGCTGCAAGAAGAGTGAGGTGTAGAGACTGACAGCATACATAGAAAATAATTTGCCACCTCCCTGAAGATGATCTGTTCCCTAGAATGCCCAAGAAAACAGATGCATCCTTCTTCCATGTATATTGGCAACTGCAGTCAATAAGCCTAAATTCTTTTCCACTGTGCCAATCACCAGACTATTCAATTTCTATGGGTCTGAGAGACACCAAGGCCATTGCCAACCAAAACACATACGATAAAGTTTATAAGCTTTCACCCAGGATGATTTGTGTATTTTGGAATAAACAGTCTTATGAAATAAGGTTACTTGAAAAAAAGAATGTGTTTACATGAAAAGCACTAGCACAGGCCAATTTTTCACTCAGTGGTGGAAACACCGTGCTCTTACTCTTGAAAATTTTGCTTAATAAAACCTGTTTGCTTTTCAGCTTTTTCTCTCAAACTCAGATCAATATATTCTTAATTAGATGTTATATAGGCTTACCTGTAACTGATACAGTGGCAACTCTTTAAAAGATTGCAAGTTACTCCTAAAATAAGTTGTTCTCCTTGTGCAATACCATACATGTTTTCATTATCAGGAGCTGACTTCTCAGACAGACTGAGGATAAAGAGAGCTTATTCTTTTGTGTTTCAATTTGAGTATGAGCTGAGAAGTGAGGCATTTTAAAAGACTGCCAGTTTTCCCACAGCCCTGACAGAAAGAGACAACAGGCCTTCCTGTGGATGACATACCTAACAGTAATACTACCCAGCTGCTTTTTGTGGCTCTCTTCAGTCAAATTACTATTATTGTTTTTAAAGGTCACTGCTACAGTGGACAAAATAACACAAATCACCCTCATTAAGCTTGAGTTTTCCCTAAGTTTCTCTGTTTCACACAAAAAACTAACACAAGCTCCCCTTGCTGCTTCTACACAAATCTCACACTTGAGTGTGTTCTGGGCAGACATATACACTTGTGCTCACTCACTTATAACATTTTTGACCAAAGTGAGTTCTCGAAAACTGCAGACGTGGGATTAAAGCTCAAAAGTTTGTCCCTGTCCTGTGCTCTAAGACTGGCTGTACACTCCAGTTTTTCCCTAGCTTACCTGTGCTACAGTACAAACAAACAGAGATTCTAGCCTTCATTTGGCCTATGAGCCTTTCAACATGATTTACAGGAGGACAGCCTGCTGTAACTCAGGAGTTAAAGCAGCATGGTAACAATAGAGAAGTTAACTATCAAAGTCACATAGGCTTTAATGAGACTTTCCCTTGGCATCAGTTATAAGGATGCTTTATAACAGATATCTGTCCTCCAAAAACAAGACAACACTAATTAGCTTCTTAATAGATCTTCAGATAGGCTATAAACTGGACCACAAACTGGAAGTTTGAACTGAATTCAAACTGGCAACTGAGAACTTTTACTGACTTCAAAGTTAGAAGAGATTAGTCCAATCATTTTGTCTGAGCTTGGTGGGACACAGCCCAAAGAAATCATGCAAGAACTCCTCCCCTTATTTAAGATCCTTTAGAGAAGACATCCAGTCACCCTAAGATGTCTCTAAAGCCATATTATTATTTTTTAAGATCATTAAACATTTTGGCATCTCAGTTCTAATGAGAATTAAACTCTCCTTCAGGTTCCAACCTCTGGGTCTAATTCTACCATCAGTAACCTCCTGTCCAGGTAGGTACAATTATAATCAGTTAGAGTCACGTTTTTATCCTTTTGAAAAGTTAAATGGACTGAGCTTCTTTAGACTCTGGCTTCAAGGCATTTTTCCAGACAATGAATCATTCTTTTATCTCTTTCCTGAATCTTTTCCAATTTCAGCCTCCTTCGTGAATTGTGGCTACTAGAATTGGATATGGTAAGTGTATAATGGTCTCCGTGGTGTTACAAAAAAGTAACATCCCCACTTCTCTCCTCCTTGATGTTTCCCTTCTCTACATCTCAATAAGATCTCAATAAGATCTTAATCAGATCTCTTACCTACAGCATGTCACAATGATAGTCCTTATTTCTTTGTTTATCCAGTATTAGCCCCGAAACATTTCCAAAGCCGCTTTCTCAAGTGTAACATCCCATTTTCTGTGACCCATATTCTGCTCCCATATACATGATCTAACAAGTGACTGTTAACAAACATGAGTCTGCCTTGCAATAAGATCCAGATTAGCACATACTATTACATGTGTTCCTTACATTATTGGTTAAAAAACAAATATAAAACCAAACAAATAAGGAAAAAACCAAACCACCCTGCCCCACTGAGGCTTGCATGGTGTCAATAAGTCCTTAGAATTAACCACTCACCTAGAATCAGAACATGGTGTACTGCAGTCATGGTGCTTCTGATCTGAGGGTATTTCCCCATAAGATTTCAGTAAAAGCAAAGGTCAGGAGATTTTAATGGTTTTGTACATGTTGTATAGAAACACTAATTTGGAACACAGTGTGGATGAAAGTAAGTATTGAATTTGATCCATTTCCACTGACTCTTGGAAATGAATACTGAATTTTTACTGACGTATTAATAAATGAACAAAATTCACTTCTGATGCAATTGATGCCAGTGATGGATTTATTTGGAGCATTTAGCCTGCTAATCACATTAGTGAAGGTCCAGCTGATAGAAAAACCATCCCTGGAGATGTTGCTACCTTCCCTTCCAGAAATACTAAGAAACAGCTAGTGAATGATTTAGGGATTTTCCATACATATAATTTATACGAATCTTCCATTGCTTCATGCTAATGACAGTCAGACAGGTAGCAAATATCACAAACTGGGAAAGACAATTTCAGCAGAAAAAAAAAGAGCATGGATTTTGCTAAAGCTGTTTTCTACTGAAAAGCTCATAAATGGAAACTCACTTGGCATCTTTGTTGGAGCTGAATTGGCAGAATAAGATGGAAAGCAGTTCTGTATCTCATTACTGCCTCTACTATCACTAGCTGGAAACTTTGGAAAAACAGGCCCCTTTCTGTTTAGATACAACTGTGCTGTTGCTGTACAGAGTGTCTGGCTTTCTCTTTCCTTCCTCTTAGTATGGATGACATCTGCATAGAAAGGCTCTTTGTCTTTTCCAGGCTTCACCTACTGCTGCTTATTTTCTACCTGACATCTATTTGTAATATCATAGGGATTTCCCGAGTAACAATTAAATGCCAGCAAAAGACAGACTAAATGCCACCACACAAACACACGTAATTAAGTGTTCCCAACTTAATTTCAGTTTAACTTGGTGTAGTATGCATTTTCATTAATTAGTTAAATGCTGATAAATTTAGCTTTCTAAAAGAGGACTGCAGATTAGCACATAGAAAGAGCAATATCAACATACCCAATCTTCAGCTGAATCGAAACAAGACCTGGATTTAAGGTGAGCCGTAAGTGCTGGGAAGAAGCAAGATGTGTAAGAAAAACTCTGCTTTCATGTCAGGATTCCCCAGAAACAAAGGATGACAGAAAAAGAGATGAAAAACCATGAAACATGCTTGACTGCAGTAGGAGAATTATTTCTCAATAGCTGCATTGATAAAGGAGGCATAGCAGCTACTTTAATGGAACATGAAAGGTGTTCTTACATCTCATGTAAATCTAATCAAGACAGTACAGTATTCTATAGACATATCCAGGCCAGTTCCAAAGCTAAAATGGCAACACGAGCATGCTAATCCACTGGACTAGTTTTCACTTTTGAGACCTAAGCTGATTTTTCCAGGTGTTTCTTTGCGTAAGATGTATCAGCACAGAAAGCAAAACTGTGGACTTTCAATATTTTGCCTTGCTTTTCTAGTTTAGGAAATGCAGTTTCCATCCAGGAGCAGCAGCAATCTGAATTCCATCATTACATTGTTTAGAGCCTGACACTGGAAAGACAACATGGTCTAGCAGGCAGAATAATCTAGTAGTAGGAATTCAAACGTCTGACACTACTTCTGGATAAATGGATAAAACAATTTGATTTTTCTCTCTCTTTTTCTTCTTTTTATCTTTGGTTTATGTATTGAAATTCGGTGCAAAGAATCTATGTGCTTGTACAGAGCCTAGCACAATGGCATCACAAGGAGTCTTTTTTCAGTGCAACAAAAAATACTACATCTTTTGTTTCCAGGTTCTCACAGTAGGGTAGGGCTCTGTCTAACACTTAAAGATGTCTGGAAAATGGAATACTATATCCAGATTAACACAGAAGAAAACAAAAGCTTAAATCAGCCATATAGCACAAAGAACCATAGTCCCTTCGCACGTCCAGTCTTTAGCTATTTGTTTGACAGCTAACACTGGAAATTAGCCCCCCACCATCCTCTTCTCTCACTAATAAATTGACTGATTTCTCTTAAAGTCACATAGACTCAAAGGGCACATTTGTTACAATTGTGCCGTATGTGTTCAGACAAAACTATCTCCAGTCAGATTGGGCTCTTTAGACACAGTGAGATCAAACAGCTCACAAAATCCTTTGATGGAAATTTAATTCTTTAAAAATATGCACGAGGTAATTGGAAACACATTTTATGATATTTCAGATTATAAACAGTAGATCTCTGGCTGGGTTGAACAAATAGCATTAAGCCTTTTTCTTCCTTCTGAAAAACCACAGTGCTTGGCAGCATGAGGCACTGATGCATCTTCTGTACTAGCACAGGGAAACCAGTGTTTATAATGAAGACTTTGTGTTAGGATGCAAATTGTACTCCAACAGAAGAAAGTATTTGTAAATATCAATTATTGTTCATTCAAAGCCATTTTGTGATATTAGCATGTTTTTCCAAGATCTAAGCACAAGGCCTAGGTTTATTACATTCCCCCCCCACTTCTCACAAGTCTTCAGGAAAAAGCAAAAATAAGTATCCTTTGCTCATAACCTCCAGTTTTATCACCAATCCATGCACCCTAGAACGGAGCGGAGACATTAAAAATCCTAGACAAAGGTTCAGAGTATAGAATCCAATTCAAGCTTTGCTCACTTGATATTTAAACCTTTTCGTACTGTGAAACATTGATGAAACAAATCTGTATGCATGCTTTATAGAAACAACAGTTACAGAGGGAGGCACACTGCTTTATCCATTAACTATCACTGCCACACACACACCAAGGTCTGTTTGGTTCCATCACTAGTACTTTGTGCATTCGCTATACGAACAAGGAAGCTCTTAGCAGCAAATGCCATAGGGCAGTCCAAAACTTTAGTGCTTCATGCTGCCAGACTACTCTAAATTTGCTTCTATTTGTGCAGTAAGGCAGAGCCTTGTGTAAGCTGTCAGAGATACCACATGTAACAACAGGACAACTGAAGTCTCTTCATGTTCCTCTGAAAAAGAGAGGATGTTAATGGGATGGGGCAGAGTGAATGAGGACTCTTCTGGCAAAACCATTTAAGAAAACAGTACCTTTGTCACAGCTAAAGCATTTCATGGAAACATACAGGCTAGTCTGAAGGAGGTCATTTCCAGCCAAAGAAAAAAAGTACAAAACCAGCCTTAATTTACCCCAAAGGAGTCAGGACCCAGGAGTTCACAGGTATTCAGAGACTGTGGGAGACTCTGCCTGAATCACACACCAGCTGTGAACATGACTTCCACATGATTTAATGCATATGAAGTGCACGGGAAGTGTCTCAATGCATTTAAAAGGTCTTAATAGTAGGAGTATAACGAGTCTGTGTCTCCCCTTTCTCCTGGCCTTGAGGGAAAAGAGGTGGGGGAAATACAGAACTGTCTGGGGTTCCTTCTGTGGCAGAGCCACAGAAAAATCTGCATGCTCAACACGCCAGGAGTCAAGCTTGATTTGAATACATATTGCTCTTCATTATCTGTCGCATTTTTGACAGACTCTATGAGTAACCCAGTCCCTACATTTTCTCCTCAAACTAGAGATTAACCAACTCAGTCCTAAACAGGGAACATCTATGGTTTTTATTTTAACACAGTTGATGTTTCACTTCATCTTCTTCCAAGTCAGTGGCCCTTGAAAAATACAGAAGTCTTACTCCTGAGTTGGAACAACACAGACCAAGGAAGGTTCGAAAAGCGAGCCAAGACTGATGTAGCCTTTCACTAAGGTAAAACACACCTTGTTGCTTGCTTCAGCTTCCTCACTGCTTAAGCCACAAATGAGAGAGCAAAGACAAAGATTTGGTGAAACAATGGTACTCACCCACTCACTCTCTGCTTCCCCTTCTGCCTACTTACGTTGACAAAAGTGTTGTAATTGTGTGGGGATTAAAGACAAGCCCTTATTTTATGGAAAATGCTTCCCCCACCTCAGAAGAAGCAGTTGATGTTTAAACTAAGGCTTCCTGGTTTGTTAGTTTCACTAGAACACATACAGTGACTGAGAAATCTATGAATTTGATAGGATAGGATATCACCGTATCACTGTAGGATATCACCTACGCTTTAAACCAATGTTCTTTTTTTCCCTGGGTCACTGAAAGAATGTGCTGCCCTTTGTACAACAGGAATAAGAAGTTAGTATGTGAAGTCTAAAAGGCTCCACTGTTCCATAAACTCATTTTAAGGAATTCATCATCATAACTAAAGTTTTGAAAAGTGAAACAATCCAAAAGGACAGTGCGATCTAACAATAAATCAGGCTTTAAAGTGAGAGCACTCTGAAACTGTGAATGAATTGCGATTCATTGTGTAAAAACCTAGCAAACCAGTGGCAAGGCAAAACTGAATAGGCTGCTTATTGTTCTGCACCACTCTCCCTGGGTGAAGTGAAAGTACAGGAAAATGAAGTCTTTCCCTCTCACAACTAAAGATAGAACAATGCAAATCCCAGGGTAGCATTGACTTGTTAAACAGTTTCTGCTGGCTCTATTTTAAAGCTCTAAAGACTTTGAAGTGGAGTTGTAAACTCAGTTGATTTCAAACAAAAGGCTAATGTAATCCACTTTCAGCACCAGTACCATGCTGGCAGTGAATACATCCTTCTCAGTAATAGAAATTACTTATTAGGGTTTAAAGCAATTCATTTCAGTGTTTTCAAGTCACTTAAGAAGTTGGATAGGAATGATCTTGGCTGAATTCAGCCACAGGGAAAGAAAGCCAATTTCTGGACCTGTTTTACTGGGGAGACAGTAAGACCTCCAGGAACACTGGCATTAATATCTGATACATTCATGTGCCCTTTTTGCCCCAAGTTGCTTTCCAGGTATTGTAGTTTAATATGTGAATTGTTACACCCAGCCCTGGAGTGCAGCCATCTCTTTGGTGGGATGCACAGCTTTAGCTGTGCAAGGTCGGCAGGATCAATTAGGGCAGTAGTAGACACTGCATCAGCTTAAAGGACTGGGCAGCTGTCAGATTCAGACATTGGAAAATGAATGGAGAGTTTGGGAAATACTGGCCACCCTTAAACAATTTTATAACACTTACATGTCATGAAATTGAACCAGTTTAGGAGTTTGTGGCAACAAGATCAGAAGTCTCCAAGAACAGCCAGATGGAAAAAGATCTAGGAGGGAATTGATTAGAAGAATATGGGACAGATTGAATGGAATTACCAATTGTAGAGAGTCTAACAAAAACAGGAACAAGTGGAACACAGAACAGGTCAAAGATTTTAAACCTTTCCAATAAGTTTCACAGCATTTGGCCCCTTCCTTTGGAAAGTACATGTGATACATCAGGCAAAGTAATGACTCAAGGCAGAGTGTGAAAGTAGGCAGATTTTAAGGTGGCCCTGACGTAGTTTTACATATACACATGAAAGCTTCGCTGCCTGTTTCACTGTGGTTTTGAGTTTCTAAACAAAAGGTAGGACATGTGTTAACAAACCCATTGAGTTGGGATGGAAAAACCTGCAGCATAATTTTTGAAGGCCAGTGCTCGGCAGTGGGCACCCAGGGCAATTCAAACCCCTTCCTGGGGTAACTGCAGGCCTGTTCAAGGTCCAATGAATAGAATTAAGATCATTTTGTCCAGCAAATGTATTCTGGACTAGATCTGCTATTTGACCTTCCAGGCCTCTTGGCAAAAATCTACTACATCATAAATGTCCAAATGGATTTGGACAAGGAGAATCTGCTTTCAAGAAGCTTCTGTAAAGGAAGGACACAGCCTAAGAGGATTTTGCTATAACTAATTATAAATATTCAAATTAATATTCCCATATTGTTGACAGTTTTCAATGTTTGGCTGCTCCTGGCGTCTGCAGAACTGACTTCCATGCAAATCCAAGAGCTCTTTTTCCTGGATAATGTATATACACTGAAGGTCTTGGAAAGCTTTACTACTTTCATCTTCTACTTTCATACCACTTGACTTCATTCCAGTCTGAAGCACTTTGAGGCTAGCAGTCTTTTCCCCAAACTATGACACCGAAGTCCTTTAACATAACAGCAATTTGAAAAATATCAATAACAATCTGTAAATAGAGCAATTAAGTCATGTTTGATATAGAGAAAGGAGATTTTTAGATGCATCTCAGCCTCTCAGAATGGTTATTTAGCAGCTGGAGCTGCCTTAAAATAAAAGCTCATACAGTAAGTTTCTTCCATGTTCTCTAACTCAGATGAGCACAAAACCATTTTTAAAGGGCATGCCAATTCCTCCTGAGCCAGACTACATAGCAACTGCACTCTCCCTCTCAAACTAATTATTTTGTGCTGAATGAAAAATAAAAATTACTCTCTACTTCTGTCAGCAACAAAATACAGCATGCACTTCCCTATCTCATAAACTTCTACTTATCAGGTAGGAAGCATACTTGGCGTCTCCTCCTTCAGACTAGATAGGTAACAACCCCAAATCCAGCAAATAGACAAACCTTTTTGCATGCCAAGGATGTCAAAGAATTCGGTGAGCATAAGACTGCCAACAGGCAAACACATGACTAACTCCAGCTGAAATGTTATGACAAAGGTCTATTTTTCCCTTTCTCTTTATTCACTTCATACTTTCCGTTGTTTACTGCTGCTCATCTATAGCTAATGTTTCTTTAATTGAGCAGACTTGGGCTGCAAAGATACTCAGAAGCCAAGTGTTTAGCTCACCCTGTGCTGTTAAAAGACTGCCCAACACAATACTACTCACCTTCATTACATACCTTCCCATTTTTCTAGCTGCTTTGATGCACAATGAAACAGTTAATGTTCACCTTTAAAGTTGTGTCAATGCCATTTGAATTAGCCATCCATTGAATGAATGAGAGGAATTCACACCTCAAGGCTTATTGTTTCAGGCTGCCTGCCAACTCAGGTGGCTATGGCTGCAGCAGTTACTCCACTCTTTAAAAGATTTCTTCACAACTACAAAAGCTAGAAAGTTAGTTTGAAAAGTTCTGGTCATAGAAAATAGAGCATAACTGTGGTATCTGTCTAGCCCTCAAACTTTAGCTAGTTCTTTTTAAGGAAGCCTGCCTCATTGGTTTAAAAGTCCTGTGTTTAAGCCACAGTTCTTTTGTTTTCCTCAGGACAGCATTTTTCAACATGACATCCTTCCTAGGAAGGCACAAAAATTTCCTCAGCTCCCTGAAGAGGGCTTGCCTAGAGCTGCATACGTTCACACTCTATGCAAGCTGTATTTTAATATGCACGGCCAGGGAAGAAAGCAGTCACTTCTGCACTCCCAGAGGAGTGTGAAAGCTGGAATATTACATAAACCACAAAAATGGGCAGTGGACCAGATGCCAGAAAGGAAAACAATTGTCATTCCTAAGTACTTGCTGGTTTCCTATTGATTGTAGTGGGAAACTTCCAAGTTCCCACTCCCAGTCTCTGGGACAACAGCAAAAAAATACGTATTTTCTGAGCACACCACTACAGAAGTTAACGAACCAGCATGCCCCTGCAGCTTCATTGCACTGGCTCACACACCGCTAATGTGACACTGGCATTGACCTGGAATTCACTCATGGCAGTTACACGATTAAATAAGCAAAATCCAGAATAACAAAAACTCACGTGCATTTGCCCATGTGAAATACAATTGTCTGTCACTTGTCAGAGAGCTTTACAGAACTAACAGCTTACAGTATCCCTTCCTTCAAATTCACAAACATGAACCAGAACACCACACTTCCATCCCCTCCATGACAAAAGCAGGAAATTCCCCCCACCCATTATTTCAAGGAAGGAATACTTAAAACTGAAAGTGGACAAACAGAAAGGTTAGTGGCTGGAAAGAAGCATGGGTCCCAATTAGGAAAGCAACAGCTAAATTACCTAGATAACAACAGTAAATAACTTCAATAAATAGAAGTGGAAAAGGCTTCCAAGATGATTAAAGCAACAGCAAGTGAAGCTGAAGTGAGAGTGTATATATGCTGCAAAACAGACAAAACAGAATTGGGATCAGCACCTCACAAAGCAATCGCTCTCATGAAATTTATGGAGTCACACTGAATAGTAACTCAGAGAAGTTCCTGGATGATGCTCTGGCAAACAGGGCTACTGTATGCCTTGATATGAAGATAGGAGTACAGAATAGATGTAGTGTGATCGTTAAGTGGAACGTTACCAAAATATCATGTCTGTAAATGGATCAGACAGCTAGAGATGTTGGAAAGGAAGCCATAAAAATGCCCCAATGTCTCATTCTTATGCATATCCTATCTCCAGTGACCATCAGTAGCACTTGCCTTGGGAAAGAACACATAAAGCCAGAGTAAGTTTACAGCAATTCTTTCCCAAATACACCCTCCTGGCTTCTGGCAGTCAGCAGTTTACAGACTTAAGAAGCCAGACCATCATGTTTCATAGTCCCCGAGTTTAACCTCTATGAATTTAACCTCTTCCTCAACCCATTTTGGCCTTCTTGACATTTTGTTGCAGTGAGTTCCACAATCAATTGCACATGCCTTGATCTAGAAAAAAAAAAAAAAAAAAAAAAAGAAAATAAGACTTGTTTTAAGCTTGCTGCCTGAGTTACTGACTTCTCCCTTTATTCAAATGAAGCTATGACTGATTATTCCTTGTTTACCTTCTCCACACCATTTCTAGTTTTATGACATCCTCAGCCTCCAACCAAGATTTTTTCCAAACTGAAGAGTCCTAGTTTACTCTCTGGTCCTATGGATGTCATTCCATACCTCCAATTTTTCTGCCCAGCTCTGAATCCTTCTCAGTTCTATCAAGCCTTTCTGAGTTACACTCAGAGCTGCAGATACGAGTTTTGAAAATGCCAGAATAAATATTTCAGTTTTATTCTGTATCATAATCCCTAACTTTTGTTATTTGGCCACCCCTGGAACTGACAATTTGAAAGAACTATCCACAGTAATGCCAAAACCACTTGCTCTACATAAGAATTTAAATTATGTTCTCCATTAACATATTGCGTGCGGATTCTCAAATCCTCAGTTGTATTTATTACTACAATACCTTTCTGATAGTCAATCTAGAATTAACCCAGACACCATGCTCAGCACCACAACATCTCCCCAATGCTGTAAACATACGAGAACACTCATTCCATTTCAATAAAGTTTTTCAAGTAGAAAGTTGTTTTGGGAATAAAGCATACCATGAATTAGCCTTATATCATCCCTAGCACTTATGACATTTGACATAAAGCAGAGACAAAAAGCTGCAAAAACCATTCCCTCCATTTCTTAGAAGTCAATCTATAATGAATAGAAGCCTGAAGAAATGCTGTGTGCTCAATTCTCACTCTCAGCACTCTTGCTTTTTCTCCTTCTCCAAGAGCATGATATGGGGACATAAATCAGTAGCCTGAGTTCTTCACGCACACACACCCACCTCCCAAGTTAACAGAAAAGATGAAAACCAGCTGTTTTCTAATTTGCCTCTGTTCTAAGTAAGTGATTCCCACATTTATCAATATTTCATCTAGCTATTTTTTGGCACCAACATTTTCCACATCACTTAGAAGTAGAGGGGTGACTAAGGATGGGAGGGGAGAACATAAATATAACCCCCACACTAAAGAATAAAAAACCAACCCACTGGTGTCAGGTTTCACAGTGGGACACTTCCTTTGCAAGATTATTCATTGTCTTTAATGATTTTTTTCCCTCGTGACATAATTTTAAGTCATTTTCTAGTTTTGAACAACCAGAACAAGCAAAGCTAATATGGATTCCTTTGGAAGCAGAAGAAAGCTGCTAATTCACTAGTTCTTCAATGTTAACTCAGACAAAGATTGACCAATATTAATCCACTCTTAAAAAACAATCATTCGATATATACCTCAAAGGGTAGTTGGAAAAGGTTGCTTTTTTCTCACCCACTGAGATCTTCTGGGTTCTGTGCATGCAACACTGGGTTCTGAAACAACTGGCTCAGGACACTTCTAAGATACCAAATCCACAGGTTGAATACTGCTTGCCTGGATAGCAAGTGAGAGAAAATTATTTCCAAAGGCTCCCAGAAGGCAGAACTGTAGTTTTATCCTAGGAATAGAACATGCACACACACTCCCTCCATAGCACAGGGAAGGTCTCTGCCAGCTCCCTGGTAACCAACTTTCTGTTTTGTTGACTAGACTGTTAGAAAAGAATGGCTTGGCAGTAATTCCCTAGACTCAGAAGACATGAGTTGAGCCACTATGAGTTTGTGTGAGAAGGGGTAACTACAGTGACCTTTGTCAAGGTACTTCATCTTTTCAGGACAGAGTTCCTCACCTCTTTGCTTGTAAAAGGATGGGACGTTTGTGTTTTTAAGTGGAAACTCCTTAGCCCAGGAGCTTGCCTGTTAGTGCTTATACAGCAACATGAACAGGTTTCTAATCTTCAGTCTAGAGGGATCTTGGATCCACACCTTAAGTATATCAGCTTCTACCAATGACAACATTCACCTCCTCCTTCCCGTCTCCCCACCCCCTGTTCTCATATTCTTACCCTTCCCTTTTTACTAACTCTAGCATTCACCTAAGCACAGGGGGAACTAGATCAGGACTGAAAACAAAATCATATTACATTCAAAGGGATCAGAATTTGGAGTTTGAATATCTTCCTCTATTCCAAGACGCAATTTTTCAAAGGTCCCTGCCTACAGGCTGTCTTAGAAATACATAGGTTAATGTCACAATATTCCTTAAATTCTTTATTAAGGAGAAGACAGAGTGTGGCCGTATGTCCATCATGACAAAATCATGTCTAATCTCAAGTAAAAGCTGGTAACATGCTTCACTAACTAATCCAAGCCTATCTTTGTGTACGGTTCAAATAATATGAAATATGTTTTCTGCAATACTCAGGATAGATAGAACATCCCACCACACAGTGAGTTAATAATTTGACAATAGGATGGTAAAATTTAGATGACTGCACCTGGCCTACTGAAGTGACAATAGCACATCCAAAGAGGGAGAAACTGTCCACGTACCAGTGAGGAGAGGCAAAATTACCTCCTACTGGACTGTCAGATGACCTGCCATCCTCAAAGAAATCCCAAAACAAGACAGAGATAAAACTTATAAGCTACATCAAACCAAGTTCTCCTGCATGGATATACATTGGACAACGGCATTGTCAGAATCATAGTGTAACATTCATTTCCTGTTTGTTAGAGAAGATTTGGTCTGGCAGGTAAGTGTGATTTTCTCAGCTTTGTCCCTGTGTCTTTATAAAAATCTAACAGTATTACCTATTTTGGATTTTAAAAATAAATATTTGTATTCAGTATAACATGTTTCAAAGTATTAAGGATTATTTAAAGGTAAAAGGCATCCCATTCTTATGGAAGGAGTCATCAGCCTTAAAACAAGCATACCACAATGCACTTGTCATGCTCAGCTTTCCAATACATTTCTCCAATATCCAAAAGATACAGGAGGCACCTTCAGTGAATTGCACTGACAGTGGAGATGTCCACACATGCATAAGAAAACTATCAAAACAAGGGTCATGTCAGAGAGCCTTCCTGGAATGGAGTGCAACAAACCCCAGCTATAGAGCTTGTGACAGTAAGTCTGCCCAGATAGAATAGGAAATTCTGTGATTCTAGCTGTACAGGAAGCCAACCTAAACCATCATATGAGTTATTTCTGGCATTACCCATTTAGTAACAGACTTTCATAATAGATTACAGGTGTAATTATATGATTCAACATGTATTTTCTTCACAGACAAGTGTTTGCCTGCGGAGAGCCAAGCTACGTTAACAAAGCACTAATGCAATCTCCAGAGAGAGAATCTGAATTATACTACTTTTGACTCCCGTCAAAAACGTAATGCTCCTTTCAAGTTAAAAGAGAAATTACGCAGTTATTATAGAAGGAAGTTGTTGCAGAAGCTCTACAAGGTAGGCAGAAAGTCCAAATGCAACTATATTCCTTCTAAAAAAGGACTTCCAAGAAAAAGATGTGCTGCAGTGAGGAACACAACACTGAATGAAATTACTGCTTTTAAAAATATGTGTGATTTCACAATCTTTAAAGTCAGGAGCACTGGTCTTTTATACTCCAGACAGCTAGGCAGATATTCTACAGCTACCATGTGGTGTTCTAAGAACATGCATCTTTAGGCTCACAGAATATAGCAGTAGATTAAGAGATGTAGGACATTATTATTTCCATGAAAGATCAATAGACAGAGATTGTTTGTCACATAAGAAAAACCACAAATGAAAATATGATCAAAATGTACCATTATTTGCTGAGATGCAGGAAAGTTCAGAATTGGGATGACAGAGACAGCTTTGTAAACTTTAAGTCGAATGAGCTGTCCAAATTTATAAACTATGAACCAGGACCCCAGACAGACAGAGAGTTCATCAGTTTTGGGAGATGCTGTAAGGGGTCTTTCTCTTACCCAGGGATGAGGATGAAAGAAGGGAAACTAATAAACTGAGAACATAATGGCAGAGTCCCAGAAATGTTAGGTGGAAGGGATTTCTACCCATCCCTAACCCAACATCCCACTTGAAGCAGAACTACCATCATCAGATCAGCTGTGATTTTGTCTAGGCAAGCCTTGAATACCTCCACAAACAGAGGTGCCACAACATTTCTGGGTAACCAATTCCAGTGCTGCACTACCCTCTTAAGCTTCAATGTGACCCACTCAAGCTGCAACTTGTGGACACTGTCCCTCATTTTTCCACCTGCCACTACTGAGAAGAGCTTGGCTGTTTCATCTTTGTAAACTCCCCTTCAAGTAATTGTAGGCTGCTATTTGATTGACAGCTCAGTAGCAAGACTATATATGAAATCTTTGAAAATCTCCCACTAGAGTAGGAAACACTTAACAATGAAATCTCTTAAAAAAAAGACTGAAGAGTCCAATTTTCAGTTTCCCACTAATTTACAGAATTTTATATTAAATACAATAGCACAGTATAAACAAGCATCTTTCATTAAAAGCAGAATTTAGTTTAAAGTGCCATTTTTCTTCCACACTTTTGCCCTGGTGTCTGTGATTCCCAGCTCTCTATCCCACCCAAGAAGTGAAATAAGAAATTTCAGTGTAAGCTTTTTTTCCCTTAAGGTAGGGGTGGAAAAGGGGAAGAATTTAGTGCACATTATCTGCTCTGTTGGCACTCAGAAAGGCTATGATTGAGAGAAAAAAACCCCACGGAATATGTAAAAACTGATTTCATTACAAAATATATGTAGTTTCTGCAGAAACATCCATTTTAAAATTAATTCTTTTCCAAGTTTATTGTCATCATCACAATCTGAGTTAGATACTCAAATTTATGCTATTACAGGACATTTGTACTAGCTTGTTTCCTCAACCAAAACAAACACGCAGTCTAACTAGAATAGTATGTTTAAAGTTAGCATGTTCATGCCAAGACACTGCACTTTCACAGTTATTTGCTTTTCTTCCCTCTGCTTCTGAGTACCTTTGGGATATATCTTCATAAACCAGCTATTGAATCAACATATAGAAAATTAATATTTTGCAATATGCATTCAAGTTACTTTAAAGGTAAAATTTTGGGCCAACTAAACAATTTGGGGAAAAAAATTAATCCATTTACCTCACTGAAGCCAAAACTCTTCCCTAGGTAATTCTCCCTAACTCTAAAGGTCAATGGATTCAATGAGTACATAATGTTTCCAATTCAAACTACTTGTGTTCTTAGATGAAAACAGGCCAATGATCAGATCCAGATTGGGTGCAACTCCAACGACTCCATATGGTCTCAAACACTTTGAGAAGAATAGTCATGGTAATGATAAGCACCAGCTGATCCATCCAAAATATGAAGCTGCTAACGTCTGAGTGAGTTGTCTAAACCTGGCTAAAAATCAGCATTTCCATACTGCCCCAGTCTTCCATGCACTGAAGTCAAGCTGCTGAAGAAGCACAAAGAGTTTTTCTACCCTCTTTCTACATTTCTCTTTTTATTAGGTTGCTTATTCAGCCTGTACTAAAAAGTTCAAGTCCAAGAACTGCTGCAGTTTTACTTAAATAAAGATTTTTTTTTTTTTTCTAAGAAAATGTATCATAATTTAGACAGAGACGTGACTGGTATGCTTTTAATCTTAAAATATGTTCTATACAGCTATAACTTAAGGGGTTTGTGCTTATTTTCAGAGTACACTTAGCTAAGAAAAATCTGCAGAATGGCACTTTTGAGAAGAAAAATGGAAGGAAGAACTCCAACACCACAATATTTGTAACATGAAACAGCTTTTTTCCTAACCAGAGCTTGACCCTGCTTTTCAAAGGGAATGAAAAGGTGATGCTTGGTGAATTTCCCAATGGATACAGGATGAATATGACAGTGCGCAACATGAAATACTAAATGTACTGTGCTATACTCACACTAGGCTCACTTTTAAGTAAATAGTTCAGTTGCACCTTTTTATCAAAGGAGAATAAACACAGACATGAAGGAACACGCATATTTGAATGCCACACTGGTATAAAGTTGTGTTTGCTTCAGTATAGGCGAGTAGGGGGTGGAGGTCTCTCTCTCTTTTTCTAAAAAAACACACTTGAATACAGTTTTTAACAATTACAACAGTCAAAGTAAAAATGAGTGGAGAGGGCATGTAAAATGCAGAAAGCAGGAGCTGGAAGGAAGCAGTAGTCTGTCAAGCCAATTATTTGTCTAAGCCCTTGTTTTCCCCTCACCACCTTTTTCCCAAATCCAACTAATAGGGAAAAACATCAAACAACCAACAGCCAGTATCCCCATTGGAAGACTGGTATCTTCTATAGGGTTCAGCTGCAATGGTATTCATGTTCCTTTAAGCCTCTGCTGGAACAATGTCACTATGGAAACAGATCTGTGATGCCCTGCACCTTATCAGGCCTTCTCTATTTAAATTCTTTTCTTGCGTTTTCAACAAAGCTATTCACTGAACCTCAACTAATCGAAGATTCTGTTACGGGTGAGGTTTTAGTTGTTGTGGGGTTTTTTTGTTTTGGTTTGGTTTTTTTCCTCTCTCTCTCTTCACTACCCTTCTCCTCCAAAAGGTTCTCTCCCCCACTAATGCCATCTGACAAGTTTTGTTTAATTCAGATCTCTTCGGTTCCTAGCTCGAAAATATTATGGCTGTATTTATTGCCAAACAGATTCTATAGTTTTTATTCCCCCCCACTCCACGCCCCAAGTGACACAGTTTTCAATGAAAATTCCACTCATTCAACAGTAACTTTTTCATTTTGATTTTAGCTGCTAGGAATCTGCCTGCATCTACATCAGATGTGCCTGTAAGTTCTCTCTAGAGAATTCCTAGGTTAGAGGTATAAAGGGTTACATCTCTGTAATACCAACAGTTTATCAGTTCCAGATGCATATGGAATCCCAAATCCTGTGTTTACAAATTCCAAATATTAGAATACTTTTGGGGAACAGAGAACAGGAGGGGAGCTGGGAAGCTTCAAGGTTACTTTATGCAAATGAAAGAGGGCAAATCTGGGTTTGCCCTCACTGCATCCAAATCTGGTGCATGGGCAAGAGCCATAGCAGAGCTTTTGCAAACTAAGCAAATGCTAGAGCCTCTGCAGTAGTAAGTGAAATGCATGCTATAATCTTCCACCTAAGCAGACATGAGCCAAACATTATTTAACTTTTGAGTTTTTGTAATACTGCCCATAACTGTAATTTAAAATGAGGCTACAAGAGACATCTTTAAGGGAAGTTTCTGGTACTTTCCAGGATGGGGGAAAGTGGAGTCTTATCAGCTTGCATGAGAGTTTTGTGAAGAGGAGGATGGGAGTTATGAAACAATTTTATTTTATTCACTTACTACCTTTGATATTCTGGGTTGGCTGAGGAAGCAGAAGATATGGCAACACAGTAGCCTGAGACATGCTGTGGCTCTCAGAGTTCCCAAAGTGGACTGGTATAAATACAAAGGCACTTGCAACTGACTATCCAAATGAGCTTCACAATGAAGAACTTTTCAAACCCTCTTTTTGACTTCCACTGGGACAAAGCAGCTGTATGTACATTGATGCTTTAAGAAAACGTGAAACGAAGAAAGCATACAACTCAAACATTCCCCCTTTATATATTTAACTGCATTATTTCTGGGCTTTTGTTTAGCAAGCTGTCTGATGGAGGCAGGAGCAGCACAATTCACAAGCAATACTCACTGGGGTTCAGTTACTATTTCAAATGGAAATAAAAAGGACTCTTAGGAACCTCATAGCAAACCATGTTGTTTCATGTTGTTGCTACTGCAAATTTATATTTTCTTTACTCTTATCATAATATACCACTAACGGCTTTTGTGAGGTGTAAAATATGACACATTGTAGTAATGGACTTTAAGTGATATTTTCCCTAATACTTGCACAGCTTATTTTGGTTTACTGAGGAACAAGTTTGAGATACAGCCAAGGAGAGGACCTGCATACATAAACAAACCTTATATGTTCAAGTCCTTCAATCCAAATCAAATTCACATTTTTTCCATGCATCTAACCATGGTACAGCAGCCTTGTTTCCTATTTCCATACAGATCAGGAACTTGCCGTTTTATTTCAGCCCACACCCAGGAGAACCACAGGAAAGCAGGTAAGCTCCCTGCTCCCAAATGCAGCATTGCCTCCCTGGAGAGTCGTGACAAATGCATGACAAAAGCAAAAATACGTATTCATAGAGAACCTATTTTTCAGAGAGCTCCTCAGATACTTTATGCTAAATTCCACTGATGTTCAACAGAACACAGATACTTCTGAAAAATGCTACCTACACAAAGCTACTACTTTGCATCATCATCTCTTGCCATTGAAAGACTAAACACACTGATTTTCAGGGACTTAAAAGTTGGGATATAAAATGAGGAACTAGGAAGTACTGTGCTAATTTAATTTCTTGCCACAGCTCACCTTTCACTGGGTAAGATCAGGGCACATCCAGGGACCCTGTGCATAAGGCCATTAGTGCCTCCAACCTCCTTTTGCACAGATGGCAAAGGAGCACAGCAAGAGGTCAGCTGTGCCTTTGAAGAGGAACAGTTCTACACCCAAAGCTGCAGTTTTGCAACCTAATTGGGTTAACTTTCATGTGTACGTACCCTACTGGTTCATTTTGATTCTCACTGTAAACATCGCTCTGCTGGGTTTTAGCTCCACTCTTGATAGCATACTGTTGAGAGATATCAAACAAACAAAATCAAACAGAACAAATACTTAAATAAAACAACTCTGAGTAACAAGGGGCTGGGATAACCAGAGACATAAAAGTCATGGGTGCAAAATGAATACTGAGTATATTTACATTAGAAATCAGAAGAATGCTTCCAAGATGGCAGAGGAGCAGCCTCCCACTAACTAAAGAAGCAAGCCTAATTCCGCTTAAAGATCAGAGTATGAAAGAGGTTGTATGGCACAGCTACTGTAAATAAGGCTGGACAGGCCCCCCCGGACCACTGGGTCTCATTCCCTACAATGACAGTACTGGAGTTGGATACTTCTGTGTACCACGTTATCCTTTCATTATATTGTGCAGTTCCCTCTGAAATTACTGAAAGTTGTGCTTACATTTCTGAGGGCAGATCTGGGCAATTTGCCTTTAGCCTCATACCACTGAATACACTTCCCTTTCTCCCTCCGTGTCCACACTTTAAGAATTAAGCAGGGAACATAAATCTCTATTTCAAATTTCCTTGGCTTAGACAGACTAAGCCAAGACACTCCCCGCCCCTCTCAAACATCTATAGCAATGAACCCATTTTGGAGTAATTTCTTCTCCTATGGAAGACACTAGTCAATGACATTGATATGTATTTTCTCACCACATTAATTCGATTTTGTAATCCAAACTAGAGCAAGACTTTGGTTGCTTCTGTATTCTTCAGGCTGCTGTGTGTCCTCAGAAGATGACCGAAGTGGTGAAATGAATTTGGAATACTGGTTTTCCTCGAAAGCCTTCTCACAGAAAGCTTTAGTGATCCTTCCACTAGAGATTGCTCACCAGACAGTTGCCATTAATTACTGCATGGGAACATTTGGCCAGATATACAGAAGACACAAATCATGCATTAGGGATTCAGTTGGTTTAGAACTATGGCTGAAGGAGTTGGCTTTCTCCTGTTGTGTCTTGTATGCATAATTTCAAATTCCTATGGCATTTTTACTGGCCTGGCTGTAGACAGAAGCAGGTAGGACTTAGCAGTGAAGCTGAAGAAGGACAGGTCACAAACTGAATTTAAGTGAAGTAGATAAGTGGAGTTTTGCCAAAACCATGAGCCTCTCCCTGCTACACTGCACACTACCAGCCTAGAGGCTGTAGCAAGTTTAAACCCAACATTAAACCTGTGTCTAAATGGAAGCCTCTATTTCATGGTCTAGAAGAAAATTAATTTGATGATAAAGAGAAAAACAGAGTTACAGCCTTGTTGGCTCAAGCAGTAGTAGAACCAGCTGCCAGTCCTCTTGGAATGAGGAGGCACATTGCAATAAGAACCACATTTTCTGTAAGAAATCTCAGAGAACGTTACTAGTAAGTTGTCTCTAACATCTCAGATTTATAGCATGGCCTGGCTCAGAACCACTGCAATTTCAGAGCTTCCTCGCAACAAAAACTGTTATTAAAGTTTGAAACTCTGGCCAAGGCTTTTATTCCTATAGCAGTTTATTATCTCCCTCTCTTCTAGTGCTCAAAGTCCAACAGAACAATGGTCTCCCTAGGTTATATGTTAAAACATGTGCAATAACAGTTCAGAGCTACAGCATCCACCTTCCAATAAAGCACTTTCTGTGCAAGCCGCTGGGGGCATGTGGGGTCCTGAGGTCAGAAAAACACATCATCTCATTCCATCTTGATCTCTTCTGACGTTAAAAGAGGTCAACAGATAAGAAAGGAAGAAAATTGTGTCCTAGCATGTCCATAGGTAGAATCATGCATTTATGTGGATGTGGTGTGAAACAGTAATGCAATGAAGGTGGAAGGAGAAAAAAAAAAAAAAAAAAAAAACCACCACCAAACACGAGGGAAGAAAACATCTTATTCCTTGTAAGTTATGATGCACAAAACTTATGTACACCACTGTTTGCACAGAGAACAGCTCATCTAGATACAGTTGAACTGGTTTTAAAGTGAGTTATTGACAGTGAAAAAGCACAGCCTGCAAATCCCGCCAAGAAAGTAAGCTAATTTTCAGTTTATTAGGATAGGGACTTCCCACTGAACCCGGCTTCAGAGAAAAGAAACATTTTTCTAGGAGTGAAAGAACTCAGATCCAAAGGAGGAACTGCATTGTGACACTCCCAGTCTCCCAGCTGATTCTTCTGCCCAAAAAGTCTTCACTTTATATATTGATATATGGAAGAAATCCCCTTGTAAGGAAAAGGAGATTAGAGGTTAATCTTTGCTTTAACAATAAAATAAGAAGCCACTTCACAAACCATTTTAGTCTCATGGGTTAAATGGAACCAGCTGTACATGTGGCCATCGTGCAAACAAAACAGTGTCACTAAAAAGAAGCTATTTCTTGGCAGCACAGAAAAGTGGATAGGACACTACGCTGTTGTCACAAAGGGACAGGGAGGAAGGTTAGAAGGGACAGTTCAGTCATTTATTCTGACCCACTGGATGCTGTCAGCAATTCAGTTTAACCCTTTCACACCTATATTGAGACTGATCAGAGCTACCTGGGTGACGTACAAAATACAGGAAGACAATTCCTAAACAGTGGTATCTCAAGAATTTCTAACAGCTGCTGCCTGCTGCATTGACTGATCTCAAGTCTCTGAATTAAGTCCTGTGAAATCCAGTATTTGCCCCAAGAAACATGTCTGGGATTATCCCATAGATTCCACATGCACAGGATACATGCAGCTTCAAGAGACAATTCCCTGCTGACTGACGGAGGAGCAGGTATTACAGGGCTTTTAAGTCTCTGCAAGCAATATAGATATCATATCCTTTTTCTGTATTACTCTATAGACTCCAATAAATCTACAGAATTCAGCTTACCACAAGGCTACTGTTTTTCAGAGCAACTGACCCAATGACTGGTATTTATTTGCTGAGACAAGCTCCATAAAAAGCAAAAAAAAAAAAAAGAAAAAAAGAAAAAATCCACACTATTCCCCTTCATCACCACAAAGATGACATCTTGTTGCCAATCTGCCTGCCAGGAAACCATCTGGAAACAATATTAATACCACAATCTATAGGCATCCCTCCAATGCATTAATCAGGTCATCAGAGTTCAATAACTGACAGCATCTTTTAGAACTGGAAAGGATAAAACTGTGGTAATAAGGCACAGTAAAGATCAATCCCCAGGGCCTAGTTAGTTCTTCCTCTCCTTTGTTTTTTTCCTCTTTTCTTTAAAAAACATACAGCATTAGCATCTTTGTCCCCAGTGTTTGGGTTTAAATTTACCATTTCAGAGAACTTCGAAGTGCAAGCAAGGCCTCTCAGTTTGACGCACACATACGTAATGGAAAATGTCTACTGCCTCACTGAAGCAAATGCAAGTCCCCTCACACATGAGCCAGGAAGAATCACAGACTTCTGCCTTGACAGTGGAGTTATTCCTATAAACCCTTAAAAGGGCATTGAAAAAGTCTGGAGAGAATTAAATGGGGCATGACAATGATTTGGAGATTGGGAAAAATATATTAAAAAATACAAATATATACATACATGTCTATCATAACCAAAAACCATACAAAGTCCAGTTTAAGATGGTTACAAGGTTTCTTGTAGAGCAGAAGTACTTTCAGAGCGTGACTAGCAGAACCAGATGCTAAAGTTATCTCAGAGAAAGACATACCAAAACCCAGGGGCTGGAAACTGAAGCTGCAGAAATCTAAATTTGAGAGTGCCTTCTTCTAAAGCATTAGAAAAGGTAACAAATGAGAAAAAAAAGTGTTGCATGAGATTTTGGTCTCCTGTGTTTCTTTCTCAAATGAAAAACCACGTGGTTTTCTAGGAGATGTTTCAACAACACAAGTTATTGAATATGTTATAAGACCAATGAAAAGACACACTTCTGAAAAGCAGGGAGTAAAGGCAGAAGCACAGCAAATCCCCCTAGATTAAAGAAACAAACATTTCACAACTATTCAGTTTTATCAGTACAGCTTTCCATAAAAAAACAAAAAACAAAAAACAAAAAACAAACAAAAAAAAAAACCAACACACACACACATATATATATAAAATCACTGCACTGGAAATAAGCAGCTGTTCATTATCTTGAACAAAACTCTTTGGGAGCAGTGACAAGGTCTTCCTCAGTGTTTACACAGCAACTGGCATAACACAACTCGAAGTTAATTGTCATACTGCGTAACTCCACAATACAAAAGGGAGCAGTCAGCCCTTGTTCTGAATTTAAGTTAACCAGAACTGTTCAAAATAATAGCATCAAGCGCTGACAATGAACCTAAACTAGGTTTTGTTTTCAAAAGTTGAGATTCAATATTTGTCAAAGAGTTCAAAGTTTTTATTTTTCTAGTAAGACCATTTTTTTTAGTTTCCAGAAGTCTTTCTGTCTCCTGTAAGCCTGGAAACTTTGCAGAGCAGTTTTCCTATAAAGCATGTTCAGGTTCTCTTATTTGAAGATGGAAAAGAGTGAATAACTTTGTCATCTGGAAGGGGCAAGGTACAGGGAGTCCATGTAATAAGTTTAAAGGGTGATTTTAAATCTTATTTATTTATTTTTCAGGCTACAAACTTTCAAAAGGTAGCTAGTAATAGCTTCATGTCCAGTTTATAAGCATCTAAAAATCTTCTTGGTCTGCAGATGGGGTGGAATAGCTATGGATAATAAGAAGTAAGAGTTAACCTCCGAAAACTGTTTTTACATTGAGTCTCTCATTGTGGAAGAAATTAGTATTTTGATTTGCCACTAAATTAATTACATATTTTTGAGCTAATTAATCCAGCTGAGCCAACAGAACTAATATTAATGCAAGTACAGGGCAAAATCTTGTATTAGAGACTCACAGAGAATTGGGCTAAAAAATTCACCCAAAAATAATTCTCCAATGAGCTCCAGAAATTCTGCATATGAAGCATGCAGTTTAAAAGGTAAGGACTTAAATATTTGATAATACCTAAACATTCTCGTGGGTACACTTGCATTTATAAGTGACTTTTCTGCTTGTGTTTTTTTTCCAGTACATCAAGCTAAATCTAGACTAAGCCTACATTATAGGTAATGCAAGTGTATTCACTCACAAGTTTTATTCAGTGAACTCTGATTTTAGTTAGAATACGACAACTTTGCATTCAGACATGGAATCAGAAGATTCACCTTGCTTACCTTTTTTCAGGCCTTAGAGAAGTCCTTTCAAAATCCTTTCCCTCTGATACTTCTTTGTAAAGTGTTTCGAAACCTAGTAATGAAAGTAGTAAGAACTATGTATTTGACCATACCATTTGAAAAACATTCTAGTAGAAATCCTGCAAATAATTCACATTTATGAATGTTTTTTACAGTTAGAAAAACACAAATTAATATGCTGTTGAAGTTATCGATACCTAAATATCAGACAAGTGAAGTCTGGCTGGAGTAGCTACATAAACCTATCAGTCTAACTGTAAAGTAGAAAATGCTATCTTGATAACAAGCAAAACCCTTCTGAAGCCTGGCACTGAGAACAATTCCACAGCTAAATACCTCCACAGAAGCCAATGACCACAAAAGATCCTGACAGCCACTGAAGTTTCGATAAGAAATCACTCAAGAGTATGGATTAGTCAGATACAGGACTGTAAGAAGTCTTCTGTGTTGTGAAGTCCAGTTCCTCTTTATGACACGCAACTGTTTCACTTAACATCATTCCCCTTGCACGTATTACAATGAAGTAATGAGATTTTCACCACAGATGTTATTCCAGTCAGCTTTGATGAAGAAATTGCTCTGGACAATTTCACTTTCATTTTTTTGCAGTAACTTATAAAGTATATAAGTCTAGTTCATTATTTAGCTTCTCCTCATCAGCAAAGTCATCACACAGAGACAGCATGTACATTTCCAACAGCTTTCTGGTCCAGGCAGATACGTAGTAGGCTTAAATCCAAGACCTTCAACAGCAAAGCACAGACACATAGCCAAATTTGAAGCAAGATTGGTCCAGGACTCATAGGTGAAGTAAAGGCTCAAACAGACAAGCTCTGCAAATTTAGATGTTTCTATTTACAGAATGTAAGGTGGCTGCTATAGCAGGGGACTGGATGTGGCCCAGAAAAAACAAAACAAAACAACCCCCCCCCCAACCCCCCAAAACCACCACCACCAAAAAAAAAAATCCTAAACACTCCAGTCCTGTGCTCCTAGTAAAAAGAATGTATGTGACTTTACTGGTATAGTGCAAAGAGAACACAGTACTAGGTTTATTCAGCTATCTAGGTGTTATTGGTTAATATTAGCTTCGACTAGCTAAGCAATATTAATCAACAATAACTTGTTTGCATATCTTGTTTCAATGCTGGATTGCATCTGTAAAAGCAGCCCTTCAAAGTGCATCTGTAGCGAATAAACTTCTGTACTGCACCTTCAAATGGATGCACATGGTTTATAGAAGAAGGACAATCTTCCTGTAACTGCACAGAAGTGAATATAAACACACTTCAGCTCTCGTAAACATGTCCACAGAGACCTCTCATACAACCACAGAGTATTCTCCTTCAGGTTTTTTCCATGTCTGCAAAACTGGAAAAGCAAGGCTATCTTCTTCCTGGATGTTTTAAGTGCAAGGGTTTTGAATTTTATGAAATCCTGGGCTAGAATATGTATAAGTGCAAAGTTTTAATCATCACTGCATATACTGTGTGTATGCAAAAGGTAATGTATGTATCTCCATTGGCACCCAGAACAGCTTCATGCCCAGCTTGTGCCTCTCAATTTTAGTAGATGGCTTCCACAGAGTATTACAATACTAATAGCTGCCATATATCAACAACACATGAGGACATTCAGAAATATTCAGTATTTGCCCACGTGGAAAAGAAAGGGACAATATAGTATCAGTCGTTATTCTAGATCCATATACAGTTCTCCAGTGGAAAAGAAACTTCTAAGTAGGGTGCAATCCAAAACAGAGAAAGATATAAAGGCTACCTGTTAGGTAACACAAAGAATGGCACGGATACTAAGGGTCACCAAACAAAACCAGTGTACAGATATTCAATTTTAAGAAAGGGAACTATATAAGAATGTGGCAAGAAAGAAAGAGGACACTAAAAAGGAGCAGTTTAAAAAGCAAGAAGCCTCAGGGAGAGTTAGGAGAGTGTTGCAGGGCATAGGTCAGCTCTTAGAAAATGAATTGCTTAAGTAAAGACAGGGAAGCCCATAAAACATGGCAAGTCAGACGTAAGCAGGAAATTAAGAGGGCTAAAAGACAATCCAAAAAGTGCCTGCAAATGAAGATCACGATGCTAGTAAACAGCTCTTTAAATACATCAACAACAGGAAGACAGCTAGGAAAGCAGTCAAACTGCTGGATGACAAAGGTGTAAAAGGGGCAGATGGGGATGATAAAGCTGTAGCAGAGAAGCTCAGTGAATGCTTTACATCAGTCTTTAGTGCTGAAATCTTTGGGGAGATTTCCACACCCATTGCGCTCTTTGTTGCAAATCTGGCAGAGGAACCAGGTCAATCTGAGTAAATTCAGGAAATACCTCCAAACAAGGAAGTTAGATGTTAATAAATCACTGGGACAGAACAACATTCACACAAGTTCTGAAGAACCTCAAATGTGAATTTGAAAATAGCCAAGGTGTGTAAGCAAGCATTATAGAGAACCTCTGCACTGGAGGACTCGCAGATCCTGCCTGCGTAACTCCCAGCTACAGGAAGGGCTGTGTGGGGGAACCTGGGAACCCCACTCTAGCAAGTCCGTCTTCATTCACAGTAAGAGCGAGCACATTAGAAAGTGTAAGAAAGCAAAGGATAGCGCTTAACAGACACTTTTTAAGGTGGAGAGGAATCAGCAGTGCAATCCCTGGGATCAGTGCTGGGACTGGTATTACTAAGTATGTTCATCAATGACAAAACTAACTGGGAAAAAGTTGGTAGGTAGGCTTTAGTGTAGATAAATTTCAAGTAATTTGTCCAGGCAATACCAGCTCTAACTGTTCCTATTCAGAAGCTGGAGCCATCCTTGACAGCTCTCTAAAGTCATTGGCTCAGTGTTCAGCAGCAGTCAGAAAAGCCAGCAAAATGCAGGGCATCATCAGAAAGAGAACAAGACAGGGCATTTCTGCCACTTCACACAGCTTGACCGCTCCCACAACTTGAGCGTTGTGATCTGCTCTCCACATACCAAGAAGGACATAGTCATGTTAGAGAGGTGCAGAAAAGAACGACCAAATGGAAATGGAGCAGATATTTTACATGGAGAGACTAAAAAGGCTAGGACTCCTCAGCTTGGAGAGAAGGCGGCTGAGGGTGGATATGAGCAGGTATAACAAAAAATCCATGAGCTGCTGAATGCAGAACTATTATTTGCCAAATCCTCCAACACTAGGACACAGCGGTACTCGTTGAAACTAACAATAAACCCATTTAAATAGAAAATACTTGTTTACCCAGGAGGTTACAAGCTTCTGGAACTTGCTGTCACACGAGGCTGTGAAGGCAAAGGATGTCCATGGGTTCAAAAAGGGATTAAACAAACTCCTGGACAACAGGTCCATAAATGGACACTTAAAGGACTAAATAGGTACGTATCCTTTAACATTCTTAACACGAGAGCTGTGGAGAGGTAGGGAGAGAAGTGGATCTCAAAAAATGTCGGTTGAAGAATCTTCTGTTAGCTTGTTGAACACAATGCTGGGCTAGCTGGAACACGGAGGCAGTTTTAATGTTATTCATTTTTCAGGTAAACTCAGCATTCCCACACATCACACCACTTCCTGAGGATAAGCAATGACCAAGATTCATCAGGGCTTCAGAAAAGGACCTCCTGCCACTGTGACAACCAGGCTAGAATTCATCGCATAGTTTAATGCAGGAATATTGTTTTAGAGATCTGCTTACTGCCAACATGCTGACCACTGTCTCGTAGTATCTAATCACAATTATCCATAAAAAATGCAATAAAATAAAATATACACATAGCTGGTATTCTTTCTCCTGTGCAGCTTCTGGATTAATTTTGTTATTTTATCTGTACTCTAACCCCAGCAAAGGAGCACGTTGATAGAAAGCAAACATATTCATTACCTCTCCTGGCGGGGTGGGAGTGGGTTAGGGACAGATACGAACAGCAAAGGATAGGAAATAAAACCATTCAGACCAGTTACAGGTACCAGAGCTTTTCTTTTCACACCCTTCCCCCTGAAAGCACTTTTTACATCTGTACATACAATGCAGACATCCATAAGTAATTATTTTACCAACCCAGGTAAATCAAGATTTCAATTTAATTTTTAATTCATCACAAAGTTTCATTTTAGAAGCATTTTTTAAATGAACACTCTTTGAAGACAGTAAGTTACTTATATCTAAAAAAAAAATTTAATCAGCAAGGCTGTATTTCTTGTCCTGTAAGTGAAATATAAGCTTGGACAGAAGGAAAAAAAAAAACCACCTCACAAGAAGTGCAATTACAGTGAGTTTGTCTTCAAGACAATAAATCCTTTGTTTTGAGGTTCAGTTTAGTTCATTATCTTGTAACTCTTACAGTTTTAAAAGAAAATATTTTTGTTTGGTTCTTGGGGAAAAAATTGCAATGCTACACAGATAAAAAATTAACAAGGTTTGACAAAGTTAACTCTTATGCCTGCTCTTGACACAGTCTGTCCCAAAACCTTATACTTATAATAAAACCTGCTAGAAAGGAACTAGCACCTGAAAGCTATACAGTGAGTTCTGTTCACCACAGAACACATAACAGACATGAAGAGACAAGACACACCATTCATTTTTCTCCTCCTTAATTAAGAAGTAGGCTATGTTACTACAGTTTCCTACACCAATATCAATATCCTACACCTACATTGCTAATGTAATATACGGGTACCTGGCACACATACAGGATCCTGCACAGTGCTCATGTACTGATGAACAAACACAGCAAGTTCAAAGCAGATTACCTTAGTCATCAAGCGAAGTCAATATAATTAAAAAAACCCAAACAATATAACATCAAGTACTAAAACGTATTTACACATTTATGTTTACTTTTACCATCTCAGACAAAGCAAAAAGAATAAAGTGGTAAAGAGTTTGCAGTTAGAGGATACTACGTTAAGTCTAAGGTCAAGATCACGCATGTGGAGAAAGGGGGTAAGGTCCACACTATTTTACCTGGAAAACGATTTGAACATCTCTGATTTTCTGTCCTTGCTATTGAGATGCCATGCAAGTCATTAACTTTTGCAACCTCATTTTCTGGATGTCACCGAGGTCCAGTCAGGAACCGAGCCCCCAACTTCTGTTCAGGCTAACCAGGATTAGCGATTTGGTCTCCATACCTCAACGTCCACAGCTATAGCTTGGAAATACCTTGGAGAAGGAATATAACTTCGAGTTTCATATAAGAGCTAAATAGATTGAAGGAGAACTAAATACTTTATTAGTCATTTGAGATGAACTAGATAATGGCACAATTTCAGGTAAAATGAAGGAGAAATACTTCTGCTGGCTAAGTTTAGAAGCATTTGAAGAAAACCCATATAAAACAGCCTTTTAAACAGCCACACTGACTTTCACTCTGCCTGAGATGTGCTTAATTTATCAGTAAGTAGCCCGGTACCTATGCTCAGGTTGACTTAAGCATGTAACTTGAACAAAATTCCCCATCGGTTGCAATAAAGCTTTGGTCCCACAGGTCAGGGCTGAGGCAAAATGGGGCGAGTGCTTTTGAGCCTGCCTGGTAGACGTTCAGGCCAGCCACATCTGCAGGACATGGCACAGCTCCTGCCTCCTCACCTGCCCCTCGGTGTGAGGGATTCCCTCATGGGTACTCACCGCCATCCCACAGCCACACCTTAATTCACATCTCTTGCTTAACGACATTGTAACTGCATGAGTGACAGGTTGCACAGCTGGGCGGCCTGTCAGGAGCCCGTGAGCCGCCCCGAGCTGGTCCCAGCCGGTTCCCGCCAGCTCTGGCAGCAAGAGGGGGCCCAGCGGGGAAAACCACCACGCGCCAGAGCCCAACCATCATGCCAAAACGTCCGTCAGCCAGAGAAGTGCCTGGATACAAGGTTTTGGGGAAAGAAATGTGCAGCTGCTGAGGGCTGGAGACACTCTGTGGGGTCCCCCATGGCAAAGGGGGCAGGGACACCCCTGAGGGACAGCCTGCCTCAGCGCTGCTGCAACTGTAACCTGCAGCGAGCATGCAGCAAGCAGAGACTACGATGGAAAGGGCCGAATAAGTATTTATGTAAGTGACTTCGTAACTGTTTGTGGTGGTCTTGTTCCTCAGTGTCTGAATCTGTGATCAGAAGTTGGTATTGATTGCCAAGAAAATAATAAAACATTTAATTCTGACTCAACACAGAGGTAGCTTGCCACAAACTCTCTTGCAATGCTGTTAGTACTACATGCTGTTAGGGCACATCCCTGAGCAGGGCTGAAGGAAGCACAGAATGCAAACTCTGCAACTTCCCTGGGAATGCTGAAGTTCAGACTTCAAAAACCAGCAACCTCTTCCATTCAAATGTGTTCATTTCACTCACGAGCACGGACATTTTCACAGCAACATGAAAACTGCTGTACTGTGAAGGAACAGGAAAATGAGTAGGAAGAAGAAAGGGAAATGAAGGAGAAAATGAACCAAACCTTCTTTCACCACTCCCCTGTCCGTGAGAAAGATGCACCCAGACATGCATAGACACACAAGCCAGGATCTCTTCCTAAAAAAAACATGCATGATACATGCTCAGATATTTGCTTGCCTCTTACTGATATGAGTTCAGTCAGCACTAAATACCTCCAGCTGGTTTCAAGTTACAGCCAGGGGAAATAGTACCGTAAAATTCCTCACAGCCACCCAAACCATTACTCTTCTATTTTCTTCCATGTGGGGTCATCGCACCCCCTCTGGAAAGCTTAGAGGTATGATACCACTGCAGGCATCTTCAGAGAGAGCCTGACAATGGTGTATTATGAGGTTTGTTGTAACATCCTTTCAATATTCTTAAGGTCCAGTGATTTAGAGGAGAGGGTCTTTTGTGTCTCCTGTCAGTTCCAGGAAGCTCCTGTCACTGGCATGGAGACTGCATATGGAAAAGAGCTGCTAAATAGACCAGTTAAAAGAATATAGGCCCAGTTTCGCTCCCACGTTACTGAAAACCATGAATGCTGCAACTCTGTTGAGGTCAGAGGAATTGCACTGCTCTGATGTTGGGGGTGAGACACCCATACACCAGCTGTTACATTTCAAAGCCAGGGCTCCCTCTGCGATGGTCTCACAGTCTCCTGCCTGAGATACATCCCCTGAGGCCACCACAGGCAGAATGTCAGCACTTCAACAGTGGCAGGATGCGTACAGGCAGATCCCACCAATCTAACGCACAACAGCACTGGAGTAAACTTATGCTGCACAAAACACAAAAGGTTTCTCTCCTCCAAAACTAGGCTGGACTTGAACTAGTGATGGGGAGAGCTAGTAACACTTTCGGACATGAAGCATTGACTTAATACCTTTCCTCTTCAGAAAAGGAAAGCTTATGATCATAAAAGATCTAAGGTAAATAACCTGAGTAAAGCAGGCCATTTTTGACAAACCTCTCTTTCCTTGTATTTTAAACATAGCCTGCTTATTGCTTCTGTTTTGTAACTTTCCTTTTGATATAATCAACACTGTAAGACCATACAGACAGTGGTTCCCCGACATAGACTTTGTGAGTGCTTTTTACAGAACATGCCCTCACACTTTTTCTTTACCCAGTCAGACTGTTAATGCTTGTTCAGGAGAGACGGTCAGTGATTTTTTTTTTTTTTTTTTTTTAATGACACTGATTCCAAATACATGACATAAAATAAGAGATATGAATGAAAAAACCCCTATACTTCAGAATTTAACAAACTGCTTGCATCATTATAAGGAACTAATGGAATGATATATTTATTCCGTTAAGAGACAAGCAACTTCATAAGTTAACACTGCAGAAAATATGATTACACAAACCACATACATTTTATAATACAGTATTAAAGCAGGCATCCTTGTTATTATTCGGACTGCACGTTTACACAGTAAATGAAATTGTGACTGTCACTTAATAGATATGGAAAGCCTCACATCCCTGTCTCACCTTGTTTATCTGTTGTTTTGCACCATGAGTATTCATCAGTTTATAGCACTTAAGAAAACAACATCACCTTGAAATCAAATGCAACAATGTCCTGATCAGAACTAAGAGCTGGTAGCTGTATTTCCTTTGACTCACGCTGCCTGCAAAACACAACTCTTGTAGGCCTTAAAAGCAAACAGGAAACTTGCAATACTTCCAGGCAGATAAGAACAGCTAACTCGCAAAACAGGGATCCTTTCATTATTTGGAACATCTCGGAGAGTGTCTATGCTAGACCAAGTACCACCGTGTCTCTCCAGCCACTCAAATCCTGATCCTCTTTGTAAGAGTATTCGCAACTCAGTCTTTGGTCTCCCCATTACCCACTCATCTCTTAATATTTTGCCGAGGTTAACAATCAGGATAGTGATTTTTGCTACTTAGCAGCGTTTCCCACTGAAAGCTGGATTACACTGGTTTAGACAGTATATAGAAGGTCTTGGGATGAAACCACAGGCTTGGCAGTCAGATTAACCTTCACTACACAGTTCTGGTATCATTTTGGGCACATCTTTCTGTTCAGATATCATCCTGTCACTCTGCAAATACCCCAGATCACAAGACAGCTGAAAAATAACAGAAGAAGCAGTAAAAAGACAACTCAGAGCAATGGTCTTAACCTGCTGTGCAACAATTAGAAATAAACTGCAGTGGGTGTGTAAAACAGCACATGCTATCACTCACTTCCCTCAGCCAGGAGGTCTGCAGCTTCAGACCACCTGTGGACTCAGCAATTTATCACATTTCACAAGAAGAAACAGAAGTGAGGCACAAGACTGGCAACTAGAGCATCTCTTCCTTTTCCCACAGGTTGTATCTTCTACTTTCAAACAGATACATGGTCCATTTTAACCCTTGCTTGATGAAGAAAATCTTGAAAACGTCCCTCGGTGATAATTCTGTATCCTATGGCGTATCAGCTGCATCACAAGCCCTAAAAATGCCTTTAGCACCAGGAATCCTGTGCATACAAAACAGCACTTCAGTCTGAATAATTAATATGCCATCAGCTGGCCATGTTTTTGGCAAGTGAGTGAATTTTATCCAATTACAGCAGAGGTGATGAGGTCAAGCTGACTCTTACTGAAGAATCACCAGCAAGACCATCCTCAAAACATAAGACACTGCAGCTTGCTAGACTTATTTAGAGAGCCGACACACTGTAGTGAAGTTTAGCAATGCTCAGACTTGTTATAACAAAGGTAAGTGCCAAGAAACTGCTTTGTGCCAGCAAGCAGAAGAGAAAAAGGATTCAGCAAGAACACACTTCGTAAAGCACACTGTAATCCTAAGCACTTAATTGCCTTTGGCAAGAGCTGCATCCCATTGCTCTCTCAGAAGTTGTTTTATCTGCAACTTGATGCTCACAACTACAGCAATGAATGGAGTGGGGGAGGAGAAGAAACTGGGGGAACCAGTGAGAGAACTACAGCTATCAGTCTGTCTTTGCTAAACTATCAAAGCAAAATATATAAAATACCAGTATGTGCAAGGCCTGATCTGCACATCCAATGACTCTGGAGAGCTCCCATAGAAGCAAATGAAGACTGACTCGCATCCAGGCTCTTTAATCGCCTACAGAGGCAGGGAAATTGGTTGTAGAGTTACACACCTGTATTTATACTTTCGTATTTACGTAGGAGTGGCCTCACTTCCAGACATTCTGAGTGAACCTATATAGGTCACTGTAAATTTGAAGGTATAGCCAGAGTTTCTGTTTCTTTTCCCTGTCTCTGCTTATAATGCAGCATTCACAAATATTTTACAATATGTTAACCCCAACTCATTGTTCCCACATAAATGGAAGACTCAAAGGTAAATAATGCACCAAGCCTCTTTAATTAAGTAAGGAGTTTGGGGGAGGAGTTTCTGCAGACCCTTTTAAATCTTAAAGCCTGCCAACTGGATGAACAAAAGGTAGATTAGGCTCACATGATAAATCCCAGTAAACCTGAAAAGCCTTTGTTAATAAGTCACTAAGGGAATTTTTTTTTCCCCTAGAATTTCTGCTCACCAGAAGTGCGAGTTAAGATTATTCGAGCGGGTTTGGTTTCCAGCAGCATTAAATGGGTATACGCCTCATGGAGCTCTAATCTCATTTCTATAGAGCTCAATTCTCTTTTCATTCCTACTAAAGGAGAAGCAGTTATTTCTAGCTTTTATATAGGGAGCAGCTGCTGAAACTTCAGAGGCAAAAAAGTTTATTAAATTAGTCAAGATTCTCAGGAAAATTAAACCGGAATCTATATCAGCTTTAATAGCAACAGCAGCAACAACAGAGGTACAAATGTATTTTCATTTCATTTTGGTATTTCTTTCATGTAGCAGGTCGCAAATGATCCTTTTAAGTTTTCATTCATAAGTTAGCGTTCAGTAGCTTGTTGACAGAGCCAAATGACATGTTAGTCTGGCAATTAGTATACTCTTCTGTTTGTAGAGAGGCTTAATGAAGACATTATTAGAGACAGACCTTGCTGTAGCACGTTCAACAGACCCTTTACAATTGCTTAGGAAAGACCCAGATTTTAGCAAAACCCATACTGTAATCACAGACAACATAGATGACATTTAAAGCTGTGATAAATTTTTAAAAGAGTCCAGAGTCCATCCTACCTGGATCCATCTGGCTTCACTAACGAATCCTTTTCAGCACTATAGATTAATCATATCTTCTCTGCATGCAGTGCTGAAATCCAAACAGCATATGTAGTCCTAATGTACATCGTGGAAACATTTCCATCAGTGAAGGGGATGAAGGCAGCTGTACAAGGCTTGCTAAGATTCTGTCTGGAACAGTGGATGCCACTGTCATCATTCAGGCTCAGAAAAAGTTTTAAAAAGTCTACTGCAACAGGTGTAGCAACATGTTTCTAGAGCAATGAGAGAAAGGACATCTTACCTTCCAATGGGAGGTTAAAAATGAGTAATTTCGCAGAGGGAAGAGGGTATTAACCAGCCAGGGCGGGAGCTTAAAAATGAGTAATTTCACAGAGGGAAGAGGGTATTAACCAGCCAGGGGAAAAAAAACCAACCCCTTTGTTACCTCCTAACTCATACCTATGGAGTAAAGTTTGGAAAAGCTATATATTACAGCTCTAAACACAGCAAAAGCAAACAACTGCAGCATGTTTTAGTATGAACTTGACAAGTTTATGAAGGAGGAGATGAGTCTTTCTGCAAAAACAGGATGAAACAGTCCAGGATCCCTTCCAGCCCGTGCTCAGGCCTGAGCCCAAACTACCCAGAAGAGTCCAACAACCACAGACTGTGGCTCCCAGTTCTCCAGAGTCTAACCAAAAACTTCAGCCATCTCCCTACATGGCTCTCAAACAAGAGCTTCTGAGCACACTTTCCGGATTTAGACATCCACAACTTTAAGGCGCAGCATTTGGAGCCGTTCTGAACTCTATTTACATCTGCATTTTGTTTTAGGAGGGCTCTGAAAGTAATTTGTATCTGTTGGTTTATAGTCTTTCTAATACAGTGTATTTGGCCTGCGTAAGGATATTGGTATGGATTTTGATTGACTGTAAAAATAGGACCATCGCCCAGAGGAAGTCCTAATGATCTTAAAGGAGGAGTCAGGGAGAACACAAAACAGACCAAAAACTGGTGAAAAATCATGCATCTCTTACACTTAAGCCAATGACAATACGTAATCACTGCTTATTTCAGACTTTATAAACTCCCTTTCAGCATTATACAAGCAAACCAACAGAACTTCACTGATTTATTTCCTTCATCCTCCTTTGCACCACGTAGCAAGGCAACTAAAGCTATGGAGAGATGCTTGCAACAGCAAAGTATCAGATTTCTAACTTTCTTTGCAGCAGACCTTTTAAGATTAGACCAATAAAAATTGGGTCAGTGATATTAACTAGTGTGAGCCTCCCACATTCATATAAAATCCTAGCTGTGATATGTATTAAATCAGGCATTTTCTTTCTGCTCATGTCTCTCTAAACAGATTAAATACCATTAACACATTGCACACCAGCACAGGACATGCTGCCGATCCTTCTAGTGGCTGGTCCTCTGGTGGCAAACATTCTTCTACTGCGACCAACAAAGTCACTTCAGTTACTGCTGGAGTTAAAACACTTGTCCTGTAGGGTTAGAATGCAAAATGCTAAGAATGAGTGTAACATGAAATGAAAATGTGTTATAGTGAGCACTATGTTACAAATTACAGTGCACGTAGTGACTAGCTACAGAAGAATAGGATCATTTGAAGAAACAAAATACTGTGGATACTTGCCAGATGAAAATTAACTATTCATGCCATCTGACAGTTATTAGTAAATATAATTCTGGTTTAAAAACAGAAGGCTCCTAAAATGCGCTCTTAGAGCCTAGTTCCAGGAAGATCTCAGCAAATATAAAATTGCACAGGAAGACACATACCATATTTGGCTAATAATAATGCAAGTCATTAGGAAAAAAAACAAAGACGTGTGCAGGAAGTAGGGGGAGGGAGATAGTCGTTCTGTTTGGGATTTAAAATGCGAGAGGAATTACTCCTTCGCTTACAGCGTCGCTGACAGAAATGGTATTTCCAGCATGCCACTAAGGTGGCATAATTCTGGAGAGTCTTAGTGGGAAGCACACCTTCTGCATGTCACGTAACTCCATGCTCACCCTCCATAGGGTTCAATGCTTGGAAACCCTCAGAAGTAGGATGTGTGGAACCAGGTATTTGCACTTATCCTCTCAGCCATTCCCTTTGTAGAGAGCATAATCTAGGCTTCAAAACACTTTTGATTCTGCTTCCTGACTCTGGGAGAAGTATTCCTATGCATTTACTCTGCAGAAGACAAGGCTGAGGCTAAAGAGTATCTTTAAACTGTAAGAGAAGGGAAGGATTCTCTGTCTTTTCATCCCTGGTCTCCAGCCTCTGCTAGTCTGCCATGCCACTCCCTTCCAGTCTGAGCGCAGGGAGCGGTGCCAGGCCAGAGTCCAGATGTGCACATACAGGAAAGAGGATTAAATGGCAAAGAATCCCCAAAAGCGTATTGCTCCATAGCGTGAAGGCAGCACGCAGAGAAGTGATTTCACCTCCCCAAGTTAATGATTTTAACCATTCATCTCCTTCCCCCATCCTTATGCAGCATGTTTAACCGGTGTCACCAGGATTTATCCTAAGTGTGTTGTGCAACATGGTACAAATTACTTTGAGAACAGCAGAAGTTTTTTAAAAAAAAACCAGACACATACTTTTTCTCTGAAACATGAAAGATATACATGTGCAGTGAAGGAACATTTCTACACGTGCCTCCGCATATGCACCCTTATATTTGAAAGGCTCAGAAGTCCCAGGGAGAGCCAAAGAGATGATCGTTACAGCCTAGCTTATAAACGCTTGCGCTTAACAATCCTTTGCTACCTGCCAACAGAGAACAATAAAACTATAACAAATCACACATAAAAGATGACAAGTACTTACTACCAGGTTTACTTGCTCTCAGATTAACGCACTCTGGGAAGGGAGCCGCAGGTGAGCACTTCTCCCTGCAGGAGCCCAGCTGACGCTCTTGCAGGGGAAGGGATGGCAGCTGGGTTGAGACACCCGCAGGAGACCCGCGGCTCCGATGCTCCAAGCCCGGCATGTGCCCGCCAGCCCGCGCCGCTGGGCTGGCCCGCTGCAGCGCGGCTACCTCGTCCCTCTGAAGAAGCAGGTTTCCCTCCTCCTTCTCCGCCTACTCCACCTCCCCCTCCGGAGGATGCCCCGGTACCCCCCACCCGTGCCCGCCCCCAGGCTTCCCTCCGCGTCCCGGG
>NW_009232471.1:0-67290 GCF_000690835.1 Fulmarus glacialis
TACGGACTCGAGAAAAGGTAGGGAGAAGAGGGTTTACCTGCAACGCACGCAGAGCAAAGTCCTGTCCTCTCGGACGGGAGCTCACTTAAAAGCGGGACAAAATCCTGCGCACATCTGCAACTGCACATCCACGAGACTTCTTTTACTCTGATGTGTTGCGTAGTCCTAGCTTTTAAAAGTTACAGTAAGCCAAGCACCTTGTAAAGGAAAAGTTTAATAAGGGTATCTCTTCTGTTTCACTACCGAACAATCGTATGTGTTTCTGGTTTTCATTGCATGCATTTAGCATTGCTAAAATTCACCCGCTCAGCGAGCATTGAGACAGAAAAGACAGTAGCTTAAAACAGTAGAAACTCTTGTGCAGTTGCCAGATTTGCTTTCAGCCGTTGGCGTGGACAAAAGCACCTGAAAGAGTGAGGGGGTTGCTAAATTTGTGCTTAATGGATCCTTGGTCCATCTGTCGATACAGGAGCATCTAAGATTTTGGCAGTTGTGGTGTTGGAAGGCTGGCTTAGTAGAATAGAAGTGTTTATGACTTGCCGTCATAGTTGTGTTTTGAATTGGTAACCTGAAAGTGGAAATCTATGTGCTTCCATAAATGTCAGAAGCTATCTCTAGTCTTTTTCCTTTTTGTTCTGAATGGGCCAAATGTGCAGCAATATGTTACTCTCTTTTTCCAGTTAGGAGTCCTTAAGTAGTCCAATAGGAAAAAAAAAAGCTTCATTCAAGTTTGAAGCACTTTGTTTAAAAGGCCTTTGCAGCGTGTCTTGAAGGTCATCATGCATGGGTTGTTAAGACAAGGCTCAGTCATGGGACTGTTCCTGAGAATACTTTCACTACTTACTTGATAAAGAAAGGACCTAGCTCAGCTACATTTGTGGTTCTGTTTGTAGCACAAGATGATGAACTCTTGGAACGTACCTTTAGGGTCATGGCCAACACCTTAATGTCTAGCAAGTTGTTTGTACGCAGCTTGTGCCCTCCTAGTTTGCTGCTCTGTTCGGAGTGAGCTGCAGTACCTTAAGTATTTGGTGGTTTTCCTTAGACAAAGTGGGTTGCTGCATGCTAGCATCCTAAGGTGACAATGGCAAAATCGGAAATGAATTCATAATCCTGTGGCTTAGCGTAGCAGCTAGAGCTGAGTTGGTGCTGCTGTGAACTGATTACCATTATCATCTCTGTGTATGTGGATAATGGCAGAGCATTTTAAAAATATGCTTTTGATTATAACCTCAGCATATGTGCCTATGCACTGCTTTCATTACCGAACTCCTGCTGCACATGCACTTTAGCTACTTAGTTTTCTCACCCATATTTCTTAATCTTAGTGAAGCTTGAAGACAGTATTGAATACACTAAATAGAATTATGTCTCTTGATCATCCAACTAAATGATAACGTTGGAAGACAATGGTGTGCTAGTGGTACAATATGCTATAGTAATTAAGTTCAACAACGTGAATTTGAAATGACTGGAAATCATGACAGTATCCCCTGTTCTGTTAACTCACCTGTTCATGGAAGATTTCACTTCATTCTTTTACTATAGTCTTTTCCAGTCTTACACAGTGGGAGTGGAAAGCTGTTGGGGTTGACTGATCGATAGTAACAGTTCAGCAGTAGCTACAGCTGCGGACAGGGATCTGGCAGCACCCATTCCTCAACTGCTCATCGCTGCTTTCCATGGACTGCTAGCGGTGGTGGTTCAGTGTTCTCCATTACGCAGCTCTAGGTACTATACCAACATATTGGTTTTGTGCTAGCTTAGTTATTTTCGTTAAGAAGGAATTTTTCTTCCTTGGACAACAAATTGGAAAAATGACTGCCCTTAACATGGTGTGGTAAGGAATGCTCCCCAAACTATTTCCCTAGCAAATAAGCAGAAACTAATTTTTCCAGCCAGGGGAAGGCAGCCCCTTCCACCAGTATATACGATCAAGAAAGGATATATGTCTGGGCTTGTGGTTGGCAGGCGATAGGCAAAGCAAGCGTCTCAAAGGCAAGTGTGTTATTTCTCTCCAAGCAATTTTATGGAGTTGGGATCTATAGGACAACATATCTAGTGCGGTTTCGCTGATGCCAAATTGTCATGATTGGAAAGAAGGTGCCACAAAGAAAAGAGCCATGAGAGCAGCAGGGTTTTATTAACAGCAATGACCATCTAGGTTTGTATGCACAAGTTTCCTCGGACTCCTTTTGGAGGGTGGGAAAAGGTTTTTGCTTCTGCCAAAGCAAGAAAAGGGAAATAAATAGGTATGCAAATGTTTTCTATATTGGGAAGAAAAACTATCAGACTTGGTTGTGAGGGCTGAACAAGGAAGTAAGGGGTAACTCTCAAGTTTTGTTGGTAGCAGAGCTTCTTCAGTTCTGGAGTCCATGTAAAATAAACGTGATATTTAAATGTTATTGAGAAGTGGACAAAATAAAGGTGTGAAAAACACCTTTAGCTTTAGATATGTGTGATAAAATGAAACGTAGTAACCACGGCCTCTAATGCCGATTTGCAAATTGTGGGTGGTTTGTAAAACCTTGTGCAGGTGACATGGTGAGAAGTTTCTCTGAAAAAGAACATTGTCTATTTTGAGCGTATCTTCCTCATAAGCAGTTCTTATATTCTTAGATATACTTTACAGATTAAGGAGATAATCTAAAAATAAGTGTTAAGAGGTGGACTTTATCTATCTAAAATCTAAAGAAAAAATTTGAAAGAAAATTTGACGTTTTTCAAACCTTCATGGATAGTCAAGGAATTCTGAATTAAATGATACTTTGACTGAAAAGCAGATATATTAAAAATTGTGAAAATACATGAACATTCTTAACTGTGTCTTCTGGGTACAAACTTAGTCTTGATTAAGCATGCCAGCTGATTATTAAAAAGTTAAGTTTTACTGAAAATAAAAAACACAAATTCATCTACAAGACTGGACACTAATAGTTACATGTGTCTTTTTAGCACATCTCAGCTGTTTTGGCTCTTTGAAAGGGCAAATTCTTTTCTCTGGGGGAATCAAGTTGCTTTCTTCTGGGCAAGGGCACCCCACTAGTTAAGAAACCTGTGGGTGTTTAGGGGCTTGGTGCAGCCTGTCCTGATTCTTTTTTAGTATTCTGAAGAAACTAGTAATATGTTCAGGTAGAGCATGCAAGGTTTTTACTTTCTGAAGTCTATTGTAGAGAAAGCAGAGGTTTGCGTTTCTGGGATGGATTTCAGACTGTGCAGTACTTCTGCCTTAAAAAAAATGCACTTTATCTCTAGTGCAGCAGCTTTGCCTACTTGTAGGAAATGTTACAAAAAGTTCAGAGTATCTTTCTTATGGATAGACCCATGCATTAATACAAAGTAAAGCATAAAGTTGATTCTGTGCAGGTTATGTGTACTAACACAATACTGATAAAGTACTCTGTACTCTGTTGTAGATGGATATGCGAGTAGGATTCAGTTTGCTATGGCTTTCACCAGCTCCTCTGACAGCCAGTTCTGGAGTCTAGTTCTGGGTACAAGAAAGACATGGACCTGTTGGAGCGGGTCCAGAGGAGGGCCACGAAAATGATCAGGGGGATGGAACGCCTCTCCTACGGAGAAAGACTGAGAGAGTTGGGGTTGTTCAGTCTGGAGAAGAGAAGGCTCCAGGGCCACGTTATTGTGGCCTTTCAATATATACAGGGGGCTTATAAGAAAGATGGAGAGAGACATTTTACCGAGGCCTGTAGTGGCAGGATAAGGGACAATGGTTTTAAACTGAAAGAGGGCAGATTAGATTTGATATAAGGAAGAAATTATTTACTATGAGGGTGGTGAGACACTGGAACAGGTTGCCCAGAGAAGTTGTGGATTCCCCATCCCTGTAAGTGTCCAAGGCCAGGTTGGATGGGGCTTTGAGCAACCTGGTCTAGTGGAAGATGTCCCTGCCCATGGCAGGGGGGGTTGGAACTAGATGATCTTTAAGGTGCCTTCCAACCCAAACCATTCTATGATTCTGTGATGACATCCCAGGATCCTTTGCAGCCCTCAGCTCTCTGAAGTGTGTTGAATTTACATTACTTTTTGAAATGGTCAAGGACAGCTTGAGTTTCAAGGATTGTTGATTAAGGCCATGGATGTGACAATGCTAATGAGAGCAATACTTGAAATCTGAAGGAATTAAACATACAAGAGAACAGTGAAACTGTAATTGCACAATCCACTTTAATGTGACATTCTTCAAACTAGTCTCATGAAAAACAGAAAATAGAAATCATTTGGTTTTAAAACCTCAAAAGTGTGATGTGGTTTGACAGAACTGTTGAATCAGTTGCTTTTGATGAGGGAAGGTGTCCTGGAGTTTGAGAAAAACAAGAACAAATTATCTCTGGTTCTTTGCTCTTACAGGTTATTTGCAGCAGAACTGCTCAAGTTACGCTGTTAAACAGCTAGGATAGGTTTTGAAGAACTCATAAAAACTACTTTCCCTTTAACTTCTCCACCTAGCAACTTTAGGCTAGCTGTTTGGGGAGAGGAAGAGAAAGAAACTAGAGTTAAGCCTATCTGCCATCTTCTGAACAGATTTTATTTATTCTGAAATCACTGGGGTGCATAATTTGTCTCTTGACTCTGTTTTGAAGAGGGAAGACTTGCTCACATCACAAGTAGAGCTGTAAGGGTTGCTTAGATGTTACTAAAATGCTTGAAAATTCAGTATCTTCTAATGTACAGTTACCAAGAAAATTAAAAATGAAATTATATTACAATTGTCTTTGGTAGTTTTGAGGAAGAAGAGAGATGGCTTTTCAGCAGATTTGAGCTTCAACCTAACTTTCTTTGTCTGGAAATGAAGTTCCAAGATGTCCTCTACTGGCAGTGAAACTTGGAGTTGTTTCTGTCAATAGTACTGTGCCAATTACTGCTCAGCTGTAATATTGTAACAAAACTAAAAAACCTGATTTTCTACCTGTATGTATTCTGCATCTCCCTCTCCTCCTGGTGGCACTCTCGTTTGTGGAACTTCTGCTCTCCTGTTCCCTTCCACGTCCCCAGTGTGCCCGCTGGGCTAAGCCTGGCTGTTGCAGGGTGCCCGCCTCCAGCACTGGGTGACTCCTGCCACCTCCTATAGCAGGCTGCATATGCTGTAATTGTTTTGAAACCACTTGTATTGCCTGGCTAGCTGCTAAGCTCCTACTGGCTGGCCTCTCAGAGGAGAGGAATGAACAATTTTTCTGGTGGAACTAACTGCAGTTCCTCTTCCGTAAGGCAGCTGACTTTCATGAAACCCATAGGAACCGTATCTCTGAGAACGTGGTATCGCTTTGACTGACATCAGTCAGATAAAATAATGGGGCCAGAAGTTATTTAGCAGTTTAAAATTCTTATGCTGTAGTTTTCCATGTGTTCATATAGGAAGTCATGGCACTTAAATGCATTGCACCGTTCTTAATTACCTAAATTGCATAAAGCTAGAAACTGTTCCAGCTTCCTATCCCACCTCTATGTAGCCCTGCCTTGTGCTTTGCTGTAAAGATAATGCTGCTGCATTATAACATAAGAACTGGTCACACATCCTGAAGCATCTGGAAAAGTATAGCAGGAAGGAGCTCTAGTTTTAATAACCTTGTCCACTTAGTATTCTTAAAAAAAACAAAAAACCCCAAAAAACCCCAAAAAAACCCAAAACAAACAAACAAACAAAACCACCAAAAATCAAAATCAAACCACCCTCATGCAAACTGTGGTAGGATTGCAGTATTTCGTCAATGGTCTATTAAAAGTTAGCATGCCACTGAATTCTAATAAGTTTTTCTTGTGAATATAGTTATGTCACTGGAAAATGTTCTACTTTGTTTCATAAAACATTGCTCCCAGTAATTTGTTTCATTATTTGATGTGTGCTCAGACTAGATGGGGATTTTATTTTTTTAGAGACCCTGAAGGCTGGTTGGATTCTGTGGGAGCAGCAAATGCTTAGCAGCCTTGAGCTTAGTGTATCTTTTTCTAGATCATCAAAGGAAATGTTTTGTGTTATGCCCATTTTATATTCACGGATATATTTACTTGCTGGATATAAATATGTTGTATATTTTGTGTTCAGAAAGGGATGCTGGAATTCAATTAAGAATGATTTTGAGTAACTGATTGCTGTGGTTGTCTCAATCTGCAGTAGAAATAACTAGCGCTAAAATGTCATAGAGGCTAATTTCCAGTTGAAGGATGTGTTTCAGCATTTATAATTAATATCCAGGAACTTAATGATTTTAATACAATATCCGTCAGATGAAATTTTGTGAACTACTACTCTGTAGCATAATGTTCTTTTGTACAGTCTGTAAGCTTCCAGAGGAGGGGTAACATCCAGCAGTTATTTTATTTGTAGATGAAAATTTAACTGCAATAGCCATTTATTTGACCTTGATCTGCTATCTTCTACATTTGCTACCATTTGATGTTTTTCTGTATCTCAAGTCTGGACATTAACAGGGGGGGGAAAAATGCTCATTAATTTAGAACAAATTCCCTCAAAGTTAACAAGGCTCAAGCATATTTACATATAGTCCTTAATGCTGAAAACAAGATTCTAGGCTGAAACACTAGCTAAATGTAATATAATTAATTTAAAACCCATGAACATTTAATACCCCTATTTATAACTCATTTTTAATACAGACTTTCATTTTAATGTTTCCCCAACTGTGTCCATCTGACAAGTGTGGAGTTGTTCCTTATTTGGTGTTGAGACTCTTTGCATCTTTAACAGGTAGGATTATTAATTCAAGAATAATGTTACTTTGATCTTTTTCTGGATCTTACTTGGTTCTTCATGTCTTTCTCCTCTCCCTGTCTTTGTTCTCTCTCATTGTAAGACACCAAGTGATCTGGTTTACAGCTGTTGGAAGTTTTTTTTCTTTTTTCCTGCTCCATGTTGGACTCTTTCTTAGCAGGTTTCTGCAAGAGGCTCGTTTGCATCAAGGTTTCTGGTGACCTCTTCATGTCCAACATGGGGAGTCATGTTCTAGTCTGTATGTCACATATGCTGACTGTCTTTTCTGAAAAAGAGTTCAGTTTTGGGGTAGCCTTATAAATTGAAGTGTAGGACTTTGGATTAGAGTGTTTGTAATATTTGTATACTAGAGAAGACTTCAAGCATTACTTGGCTCAAATTTTTTTTTTTTTAAAGCTGGTGCCCTAAGGATATGGTCACATACCTACCTGCCTCTGAAAATTGCACTGACCAAGCAACCCATTTCCATAGAAGTCAATGGAAAAACAAGCAGCTAAACACTTCCCATTACATGTTAAAATACGTATACAATTTTGTTCATTCCCCTAAACAGTGAGAAATAAGTTTAACTGCTGACCATAACATTTGTGAAATAAGGTATTGTACTTAAAAAAACAGAACGCAAAATGGGGTTGGAATTTGGGCATTGATAGCGTTAGCCTAGCATTAGAAAAATTGGAGCTATAACTGAGTTTTCAGTTACAGATTATTTTTTTCTCCCTATTGGGACTGCAAGCACAGTGCATGCCTTTGGACCCTCTTACCAAATATTGAAAGTTCCATTAAAAAGTTATGTTCTGCAACCTCAAAAGAATAGAGAAGTAACAGGTCATTGAACTGTATTTGGATGTTGAATGCTGTTTTGTGGTTTCTTTGACCTTAGAAGAGAATGGTTTTTTGTTTGCAGCCTGTAAGTTTTCTTATCACTAAGTATAAACTTTCTTCTAAACATGCTTCAGTGTTTCAAGTTCTGAAACACAATGGCCTTGTCAATGAAAATTTGCAAGGAGTGTTTGCGGCATGGGTGATTTCTGTCCTTGAATTTTTATTTCTGATGATCTCTTAAAATTTAAAGCATTGAAATTCATCCCAATGACCTTCAGTAATAATGCTTCTAAAAAGTGCAGCATTTTTTTTTATTTTTGAGCTTTGGGTTGTTTTTTTTTTTGTTAGAGGTAAAATTACGGCATTGAAGTCAACAAAAATATAGATTTTATATATAGATAAAATATATTAAATACCAAATGACTTGGCTATCTATAGTAGCAATACCAAAATAACAACTGGTGTCATAAATTTACATTCCTGGATTGACAACTTAAAAATATTTTCACCATTTTTACCTTGCTTGACTATGTTACTGAGAGCTTACCTCAAATCAGTAACTGAAAGTAACTGGATGTTTAAATTTTGACTCACTTACTGCATCTTAAAGTCATGGGTTATATATGGTAAGATGGAAAAGTTACGTATTTGTATAATGTCACCGCAAAAGTATTCTTCTTTCTTGGAGCTTCCTGCCAAGCTGAACCTTTCTTTTTTTTTTTTTTTTTTTGTGTGTGGGGGCATAGCTCCAGTTAAATTAGTCCTAGACATGCCAGTGTTGGCTATATAATCATGCTTTGTTCTCTTCATAGTGACTAAAATCTGTGTTTTGGCAGGTGTGCTATTAACTTGGAGCTGATAAGCTGGCCCTCCCTCTTGAAAATGCAGTAGTAACTGCTTCATTGCTGTGGTTCATTATGGGACAAATTAACCCTTGGAACTCGTTGTATTTTAGTTCTAAATGTTTAGGCAGTTTTGTGATTTTTCTTTTCCATTAGGATTAGATGCCACTGTTCTTCCTGAAACTAATTGTGTTTATTTCCTCGTGTGTTATATAGAAAGGAAAAAATTGTACTTTTTAACTCATTACTGAATGTTACGTTAATTATTGAGTCAAAAGAGCAGGTTCTCCCTTGCATTTTCTCCTCCCAACAGAAAGAAAGCTCTGCCAAGTTTGCAGAGTTCTCATTTCAAAATAAGTGTTTTGTCTTTGCTATTAAAGATGATTAGAGATCTTGGAAATGCACAGTCCTGAGGGGCTTCAGCTACTGAAGAAACTATAAGGATGGAATGCAGAAATCTTTCTACCCCACAGAATATATTAAAAAGTTTGATTTTTTTTTTTTCCCCCTCCTAAGTTTTGTATTTAAAAAAAAAAAGTGGGCTCAAAAATTCAGTCTGTTGGTTTTTTTTTTTCTGCTTTGTTTTGGAATAGGCTGTTTGGTAAAAAGTGTTTTAAAGTAATAAGACTCTTTCAAATATTCTATATAAAAGAAACTGACAACCTAAGTCAGAATTCTTTATGGAGTGTTGCATGTTAACTGATGAACTTCTAAGGGAACTCAATGACTAAAGTTGACTAAGCATCTACAACCAGAGTTCGTTTGGATTCATAGCAGTAGGCATTTTCAAAGGGACGGAGAAAATTTTTTTGTCTTCAGTTTATTCAACTTTTCAACAGTAAATTTCATCAAAGATGATTTTATAATGGAAAAAAGTAGCAAAGCTGGATTCTATCTTTACATCTCTGACTAAAACTAGATGTAAAAGTGTTAGACCTATTAATTCTGAAATGTTGCTTTACTTACTACACCAGGTGATGTGTGGCTTCATTTAGCAGCTAGCTGCGTGAGGAGCCTTCCCCACCCATCTGCAGGCACAGGTTCTCCCCCCTCCCATGTGTCAGCAGAATCTACTCATCTCTACCTGCACGGTCAGTAGGTCTGGGTTAAATCAGCTGAGGGATCCAGCAGAAAGCTACTCTAAGCTGTTTTATTTGCAGGCTTAATTTTCTGCTGAGCTATCTGGCCAGTTGAGTCTCCCAAGACTACCCAGTTGCTAGACTCAGTGCAGGGAAGAAAAAGCTGTGAGGATGAGGGACTATAACTGGAGAGGAGATAAGTATTTTAGTAACAGCAGGCTCTTATGGTCTTGGTTGTGACATCAGCCTACACCCTTATACTTTGGTTAGTAAGTCACCTTTAAAGGTAGAATGCGTTTTTAATTTTTTATATATGTATCTATATATTTATATTAAACTTTTCTAAACTTTCTTTAATTTTCAAGTGATATTTTTGTGCATTCAATATTCTAATTTCAACACATCAAATGCAACTTGATAGATCACAAAAAATAAAGCAACAAGGAAGTACGTAATTGCTGAGTGTAATATGTTATGATCAGGAAAAGTATGCCAACTATGTAAATACTTGCATGTATTCAGAAGCTATGTATTCTCCTGATTAGCTTGAAATATCAAATTGCATCAAGCCATGTTCTATTTACTTCAAAAAACCCCCAACTATGTGAATCCAAAGTAAATTTGAATGAAATATTCTTGGTCTTTAAATTAAATCTTGAAAAAGTGATTTGACTAAGGATAGATAAGTTAACTTGTTATTTCCGAAGGAAGGTAACCTCTGTCAGCTCTCACTTCTAGATGCCATTTTTGAGATTATAAACCTCAGCTGCATCGCCCTGGTGAATTCTGTATATTGATTTACTTTGTTTTGAAGGGAATGGCCAGGTCTTGCATTTGGGGTAAGGGAGGTGATTAATGTTTTCTGAAAGTTTCTGTTGGAGGGCATTCTACCTGATGCATTGTGTATTGGCTAAGGCTCCTTTTGCAGTTTGAATATAATAGCTTTAGTTTGCCTTGCATTTTGTTTTTTTAGGCATAGGAAGAAGTTCCTTAAAAAAATAAATAAATCACTATTTCATAACAAAGGGGATGTTCTTTAAGGAACGGATACGCAGCCACTTTGTTGTGTAGAGTTTGAAACTAGAAGAATATCTTAGTCAGGAATGACTGATTTACCATCTAACTATTATTACTAGTTGTTCTTAGCATTTCCTTCTAATCTACCTGCATTTTCGTCACTGTTTTTATTGCATCACTGCCTTTTAAAAACTAATAGCAAGCAAAGAAGAAAGAGCTTAAAAGAAAGTAATTGCTGTTTCAAATAAGTATGGAAGTTCCTGGTAGGTGCCACATAACTTGAGTGTTTTGAGTTTTAAAGCTAAGTTTCAGTGTCGACTGATTTCCATGTAATTGTAAAATTATGGAGGAATTGCTGTAATGAGGTAACTTTTCTTAAATGTAGTATTTAAATAGGGGAACTGAACTTAATATTTTATTAAAGAGAGAACTTGAGAATGTTTAGTGTACAATCTGCTTTTGATTTTTTGCTGATGCAATATCCAGATCCTGCATTTTCAGAATTTACTGTTTAAATGATGATTATTTGAATGTCTAATTATAAATGCTTGTTACCTCTGGTACTTCCTCTTACGGCACAACAGAAATTTCTGGTTTGCGTTACGGAGCTATCTGAACAGCAAGTGAAGCACAAATGCTAGGCAGTAAAGTAACTTGCAGCATCTGCATCCTGTGCCAAAAACTTGTTAAAACTGCTTCTTTCTCTCAAGTTGCCATTTGCCCAAAGTTGCTTTAATAGTGGTTATTAAAGAAGTGAAGGGGAAGCAAAAAATGGTGATGCAAGGTGTGTTGATGCTGTTGAAATCTCTCATCCCTCTTTCTCTCTCTTCTTTTCCCTTTGTTTCCTCCAGATAGCCAGGTGACTCTGTGTCATTCTCATGCTTTGCTGGTTTTCTTGTGCCACATGTCCTCCTATGGGATGTATTTTTCTTATGGGGTTGGTGTGTATTTGTCAATTCGTGCTGTCAAGGTCTTTGTGTCAAGTCTTGTCTTGTTTTGGCTTTCCAATTGGGAACACTTTGTTCAGGATTTTTTTTAATATATGTTGGCTCCTGTGAGGTAGGATTCTTTTTCTTTTTTTTTTTAAGCTAGATCTTTTTAGACAAATACACTTAAGAACAAACTGTTGTTGAGTTGTTTTCAATTTAGTGTGAAAATTAAGAAATGTTTATGGGCTTGCTGTATGAATGATAGAGGAGCACAGGATCCCTGTAATAAAAAGTAGATAAATGCCTCCTGCATATGTAATCAGTGTTTAAAGGATGACATTCCCTTGCTGATGGTGAGCTCTGAACTTAACCTAGTGAGATGATTGCAATCTGACAGATACTGGCTACAGAGATGAGGATAACAGTTATTACTGTGTGAACCCGTAGGAGAAAAGCAAGGTATTTAAGAAGCAGTGCTGTTCAGGCAAATGTATCATCCTTTGTATGTGTTGAAGATGTCCTGATCAGTTAATGTTTTCACTGTGACAGTTAATTTGTGGTTTAAATGCTTAATGTTTTCACTGTGATAGTTAATTTGCAGTTTAAAACTGGGCATGGCTTCTGTATAAGCAGTGTTGAAATTTTAATTGCTAATTACAATCGGAACCAAACAACAGCTCCAAATAATGGTGGTAGGCCTTTTAATATTGTCAAGGTATTGTGTTTTGTTAACTGAATATGCAACGTTTAATAAGTTTTTTTTCTGCCTGTTAGTTCCCAGGTAAAGATACAAACGTGCCCTGCTGTTTTTGTTGTGTGTTGATTTAATGAATTAACAGGAACCAGATTCACTTGCAAACAGTTGAAGAGGGAACTGACTGGGTGCGGGGGGAACGGATGACAGTAGCAGCGTTGTCTGGACAACCTCTATTTGCAAGTAGAGGTATATAGTACAACATCTTTCTTTTCTTTCTGGTATTCTCTAAGAATGACTTTATCAGTGGTGGTAAATGTAGTGGGCATGTAGGCAGTCTTGCCTATAATCATAGTAACTTAAATAGCTCTGCTATTAAATAGCTTATATTTGCAAAAACCATGATAGTTAGCTATTTAGCAAAGTGCAGATAAGGTAGCAAGAAGCAGTTGGTGGAAAATAACTAACTTGAGAAAATAAGGTTGCTTGACATTTTATTTTTAGTAGTAACAAAATACAGAATATAAAGAGGGTATAGTAGAAGGTATAAAGAGGATAGGAGGGATAGAAAGGACTTGAGTATTTCAGGATTTTTTTTAAGTTTAAGCATTAGAAGATCATTTGAATTCAGTACATCTAAACTATTAAAAAGGTGTTCAATCCTTTGACTTGGCTTCTCTCAGAATACCTTGTTTATTCAAGTGGTTTAAATGGCTAGTAACTGAAAATGGTCACCCGAAAGTGCTGGAATGCATTATGAAATAAAACTGATTTTAACTGCATAAAGTCTTTGGATTTCAAGAAACTTGTCAAATGAAATATTGTATTAAATGCAGACTTTGCGATAGATATAAGTTGGAGAAATATAATCTATACGTATTTAGTAATAAAAAGAAAACTAAGACTGTAGGAAATAACCTCCATTAAAAGAGTAGCATTGAAGAGCTTCGTGCTAGGTGGAGGTTACCTGGGTTTGCTGCCAAGTAAAAGGTCTGTCCAGGCTTCCCTCAGGCTTGCTGTAAATACTGTTTCTTCAGCTACATGAATTTTAAGAAATAAAAAGGAGAAAAGCTGAGGCAAGAATGTGAGCCTTTAATTTAAAATTATGCTTTAAACAAAATGCTTGCAATTTAAACGAATTCTTTCAGTTCCTCTCTAGACTTTCAGCTTAGTCCTGAAAGCAGTGGGAGTGTAGTTCTGGACCTTTCTGAATTTGGTAGAGCAGGCATGCACCCCAGGAATCTGATTTGTCTAAATGTGCTCTTTTCTATTTTTTCTTGACCAGTTACAGCCTAGCTGTCCATATCCTACCTCTCATTTCCTTTTTTTTTTCTTCCCCTCCCCCTCGCCCCAATAAAATTTCAACCCAACTCACAAGAAAAGAGAATGGAGCAGAGAATGCAACTCTTACCCAAATCTGGACTGCCACTTTATGCATCTCTAACCTGAGCTGCTGCAGTTGATCTCTTACCTTCTGCTCTCAGTAGCTCAAAGCAAGTGTTACTACAAGAGAGGAGTTTGGAGATAGAATGGTGGAAAGGGAATGGCACAGGAAAAGGAGGGGGGACTGGGAGCATTTCGGGGGATTTTACTGGGACTTCTGCCTCCTTTTGAAGCTTAAATTCTGTGCCTTTCCTAACTAAGAACATCTTGTATGGGAACAGTAGTGGTTCGGCGGAGAGATGTTGCCGGTTCTGTTTTAATTGGAGGAATGCGGCCTTGGGAAGTACCAGCTGGCTCAGCAGGTCCAGTTCCGTTGCAAGTCTTGAGCAATCATGTGATAGATTTCAGTTTTCAAGTGTGCAGAACATCTTATCTGCATACTGTTACACCATAAAATACTTGCAGTGTTCCATAAGAGTAGTAGAAAAAGACTCCAGCTCTAACTATGATAATGCAGAAAGAAAGCAGGAAAGATTAATGGCATTGCTGTTTCAGGAACCATTAGGTTTAACAGGAGTGTATGTTGTATCTTGTGACTTTTTTGAGGAATAAACTGTGTTCTACATTGCAGAGGAGAGGCAAAAGGGCGGTGGGAGAAAAGAAGCAGTATCTTGAGATCTGATAGAACTCTCTCCCCACACTAGTAGCTCCAGATCTAGAACTGAGTTTAATCACGAGCATGCCAGTAAGATAGATCAGCCAGGGCACCTAGGAGAATATTTTATCAACAAGAGCACCAGTGCTGTAGGTCTGCATCTAGATATGGCTAACTTCTGTTCTCATAATTCTTCTCAACATTTGTTTAGCCTAGCAAAAAGGACAAGCTCTTCTGATTTATCTAAATAAAAGACATTACAGGTTCCTAACTATTCTACTTCTATTTTCTGCGTCTGCTCCAGTTTTTGTTCCTGGTTTTGAACACACATGTGCAGTTCTAGTCATTCAGTATTTCATATGAGGTTTTATGCTTTGTACAATTTTATTGATACTTCCCTGTTTCCACTAAAAAAAGCCTTTTTAGTGCTTTTTAGAATTACATGAGCTAGTTGCACAACTATGTGTAGCTGCTGTTTCAGTTTTCCTTCTGTTAGCCAGAATAGTCAGCCTTCTTCCTTCACCTCTGCTTTATAGTTGTAGGTTTTATGATCAATCCCTTGAAACTTTGCGTATTTTCTCGTATGATGATCTGGTCTTCAGAGTGGGGCAGTATCTTCTACTTTGCTGTCAGTTCTTGAAACACACCTTGTATTTTTACTCTGATTGCAAACTGGCATGTGAAGCAAACATGCTTCCTAGTGATGATTCCGTTTTATCCTGATAACTTGTCTCTTAAGGTTTTCCTTCGTACAGTTGTACAGAATTCTTTGATTAATCCTTACTCTGCCTGTATGATTAAACTTCCTAAAAGGTACTCACATCTGCACAAGTCTGCTACCTTACCCCTTTCTAAGAAACCATTATCGGGACAAAATGGGATTACTGTGACATGACCTGTTTGTAATGTAACTCTGCTATAATTTTGCTGCTTTTTCTATGCCTTGATGTCCCTAATTACTGTCCTTAATTAGTTTTCTTCAAAATCTGTTCTAAGATGACATTTAAGTTAAATTTATGTCTGTAGTTGAGTGAATACAATACAGTTGTTTTGAATATAGATAATTTTACTTTTATTCTGTCATAGTGCCAGAACGTTACAGATCCATAAAAATGTTTGACAGTAGATTTACACTTTTTACAACGTTAGTCCTGCTCTGAGTGGGGCGGGGTTGACATCCTGAGGTCTGTTCTAATCTAAATTATTTCATAATTCTATGAGCTACTTCCTTCAGTGAGCTAGGATAAGTGATACTTGGATTTCCACGTTCTTTTTAGTTACATTAGACAACTTAAGAGTGTAAGGTTTTTTCACCTGCATGGTTAAATAGCAGTATCTTTGTAAGGGATGCTGTTAGAATCCTCATGTACGCTTGCTGCACTGTCAAAAGTGTCTTTAATTTTTAGGACGTGTAAAATCATATCACCAATTTCAGTACCACTTTACCACACAGCGTTTGTATTTTTTCATTTTTCTCTCTGACTTAAGGATTTTTTTTGCTTTTATCTTCAAGCTATTGATTTATATTTCATGGAATTATTGAAAATAACATGCAATAACATCTCTTTGTTCCTCACCTGTAAATGGTTCTGGGCATGTGCTGTCTCTTATATTCAAAGAGTACCCGGTATATGGAACCCTAACCTCTGCTGCTATGACATTAATAAATTTACTTTCCCCTTGATCTCATTGCAGAAAGGTCACAAAGAGTGTTGAAAATGGTGTAACTGGTAGGAAACATATGCGGCCTTAAAATACGTAGTCAAATGTTTCTTTCTGGCTGTAGTACATGCAATGTTTGAATTACAGTCCAAGATGAAGTTTTATGCTAGTTTGCACAAAGTAGTCTTCTCATATCCAACTTAGTCTCCTCCTCTTCGATTTTGAATCATTCAGAAGCAGTCATAGTCTCTGGTTTTGCCTATGTCAAAATAAATGAGGTGGACATCGGATTTTCCTGCACTTCTGCATTCCTAATCTAACTCCGTTTTTTTGGTAGGTTTGAATTTATTTTCAAATGGGCTTTGTACTTTTAAATATTTTAGGCTGTGTTTGTCAGAACGATAGCACTAATGTAAGTATGAACTTTACTCTTTGTGGAAAATAAAAAGTCTGAAAAATGTTGAAGTAAGCCAGAAAGTGGTAAACTGGCTCTTACCCAACTTAGTATTGCAGACGTATTGGAGTCTGCAAAGACAATTTAAAGGATTTGTAAAAGACACAAGTGGGGGCTGAGTGAACAGGGTAAGCAAAAGATTGTAAAAGTGACTTCTCACAGGTTAGCAGCCAGCAAGGGCTGGGAAGCTGTGGAAGTGGCAGAAGGATGCTATAGTACAGGTTGCTAGGCTACTGCGCGGGAAGCACTTACGGAGCACTACTCAGCTATGCCGAGCATTTTTACTACCCAGCTGCTAAGTAATCTGTGTATAGTATTGCTGTTTTCCTGGCTACCGGCCGGAAAGGGAAGTTTGAACTGCTAGGAAGCGTTGTCCCTTTGTAGGATGAAACTTGGCCACATGCCAGTTATTACCTTTTGCAAGACTGACTGTTTTTGGTTTCGGTCACATTGACTGACAAGGAATGTCAGGAATTCTGCTGAACATGTTTGAAATGGAATAGCAAACAATAGGTCTTTGATTCAAGTATAAAAGTATAAAAACTCTTGCATGAATTTAATTTCTTCTGGTGGTGCTGACTGGTGACCTCTTGGTTTGTCTATACCGTTTTGGCCTTCATTTCTGTGTTAAGAAGCTTGCTGAAAATGGAATGTGGGTTCTCTTTTTTTCATCTGGATTTGATGTAATTTTTGAAATATTTGTAAGACTCTAATCCGTACCAGTAACAATGATTTCTTGCAATTGCAAATGCAAGGTCATCAGTTTTTCCTCTGTAAGGGAAGGTAATTACTCATCTGCTTTTTTATTAATGGGTTCCCTGTACTGTGTTTTGCCATACATATAGTTGGAAAACACATGCATTTATGATTCTTCTTACTTGTAATTTAACCTTTAATCTTTGTCCCAAGAGATCATTGTAATAGAGAGTTGAAGGTAACAGTTCCTACCACAGACAGTGACAGGAACTGAATATGGAATTAGAATTCTGCTGTGTTAATAATGATTCCTTTGCATCTGCTGTCTTTCTCCCTGTAAGCTCTAACACAATAAGCCAGTTCTCTTTTCTTTTAACTTTCTTTTAACTCTTTACTATTTTGTGAAGGTGTATTACAACTCTGCCAATACTGTTGTGTCATGAACAAATCAGACACTGAATACACACTGTAGGATGCAACAGCAAAAAAAGATAATTTACTCTTTAATATCCATGAAGGTGCAGTAATTTGATCCAAGTCCAGTGTCCTGTTGCCAGTTGGGGGCTCCCAAGGCAAACTAACTCCCCTGGTATATAGTCTCCCAACTTGTACTCATTTGTGGCCCAGGGATTTCTTGAACTTATACCCACTTTTTTGATGTAAATGCTCTTCATGGAATTGTCTTCTGTGAATTTGTGTAGGTGCTTTTTAAATCTATGTAAAATTGTAGTATTCACATACTATGCCAAGAATTCCGAAGTTCAGTTACTTGTGTGTTGTGTGAATGACTGCCACGTGTTTGATTCTTATCTGCTAATTTTGCTCAGTGATGTCCATTTCTTGTGTTGAGAAACCATGAACAATTGTTACTTATAGCTTTCTTCATTCCATAGGTGGTGTTATAGATTCTGTTCTCAGCTGTTTCTTTTCCTGGGTGAAGACTCCTTGTCTGTTAACCATTCCTTCTAAATGTGGATATGCTGTTTTGAGCACCCTGGTTGTGTCCTTCTCTGTGCCTCTTTCAGTTCTGTTATATACTTTTTGAGATGAGTAGGAGCCAGGATTGGGTGCAGTATTAAGGATGGATTTTATACAATGATGTAATGTGTCCTGCTTTGTTTTCTAAGTCTTTTATAACAATTCTTAACATTTGTTTTTGTTTTACTACTACTGCTATTTTTATTACTTCAGAATTTCGTTCTGGAGTGAATACCTTTTTCACAGCCTGTCATCATCTGTGGGATGTTAGGATTCTGGGCTTTCTTAAACTTAGTGCTTTACTTTACATCTCTTTACAGTGGATTTCTTGTGCTGGTTACTCACACAGTTGCATAAAGAACTCATGGCACTGTAGGTATTTCTCACTTTTATAGCTTAGAATAGCTTAGAATTATCAAAAACCTTTTTCATGTTTATGAAAACTGCAATAATATTTTCACAACATTTAAAGTATACAATTATCTGTGCAGTACAAGTTGTATGTGAAATTAATAACAGGACTGGATATTTTGGTTTGATTCCCATTGCATTAATTTACAAACTCAATCTTTTGCAGTTTTGTTGCTAGAGAAGATGGAACATGATGACATTTGTAATAAAACTCTGAAGATTACAGACTTCGGTCTGGCTAGAGAGTGGCACAGAACAACCAAAATGAGTGCAGCAGGGACTTATGCGTGGATGGCTCCAGAAGTTATCAAGTCCTCCATGTTTTCTAAAGGAAGTGATATTTGGAGGTAAGAAGTTTGCTGAATATTCAGTAGAACTATGGATTTTTATTTGGATTTTTTGGTGGTTTCCTATGTTATTACCTCAGCATATGGCAAGTATAACTGTTCTAAGAAACATATTAGTTCCTCAGCATCTAGTTCATTTGATCTACCTTTAGTTATTCATGACTTACCAATTTGGGGAGGGAGAGGGAAAATAACAGAAAAACTTCTTTTTTTTAATTATTTTTTTATTTTTAAGAAAGCAAGATCTCATTAAGAGAAGCCTTTAAAATATCTATTGGTTAAGATACTTAAGTATTTTATCTGGAGTCTTAATGTAAACAGGCATATGCTCTTCATATATTAACATATATTGATCTCATATTGGTATGTTTCTTCATATCAAATGTCTGAAAAGTCTCATTCTGCATAAAGAAATGGGACCAGCCAGTTATTGCCTTATATGTCTGATAAATAAAAGTAAGTTGCAAACCAGAACTTTGCCGAATGTTAACTTAAATTAGTGCTGGTTTTAGGAATCTAGAATGTCATCATGTGTAAAAGTGAACATCAGATCTAAGCTTTTGTATTTATAGAGATTTTGCTTCCAGTAGCTGGAGTGACGGAGAGTGTGTTCAGCACAAAATTGTTTTAACTTGCTCTCTGATTTTAAAGGTGGGGAACTCCCTATGTTAAATTTGTGAATTTCTCATTGAAGACATTCTTGTGGATCATATAAATAGTATGGCTCTCAATACTGATGCAATTTTTGAGTGGTGTAGTGTGGGATACATGTATTGTAGAAAGGTAATTTAAACTTTAGTTTTAATTTAGTTCTGTTTCGTGAGTGGGGAGAAGCAGTGATTGCACAATAGGCTCTAAAAGCTGCTGTGCCTCACCCTGAAAAGTCTACATTTCCTTTCTTTTTGAAATGTTTTCTCTCTGAAGGATCCAAGGTAGCTATTTGGGGAAGGAGGGGAGGACTTTAATCTGTTTTCTCATGCCTTCTTATGCATGTTCTGTGTTGTATAATTCTTAAGTAGGGTCCTATTTTGCTTAGATGCCTGATATTCTACAGCATGAAGTAATACTTTTGGTATTCTCAGGATGATTCTATATCTGCACTACTGTTTTGTGACACCCATTTGTCTTGTGTCTGGAACTGATTTTCAGCATTTTGTTTACATCAGTCTGAATTGATGCCCAGCTGAGAAACATCTTTGGCTTCATTCTTTTTTTCCATTCTTTCTTCCTTTTTTCTTTTTTTTCTTTTTTTTTCCTTTTTTTTTTTTTTTTCTTTTTTTTTTTTTTTTTGCAGGGTGGAGGTTGGGTGTAGGCGTTTCCCTAATCAGCTGTATTCCATGCTTAATTACAGGTCCTGTCCAGTCTTGTTGCTGTGATTTTAGGTATCTGAGGGGGTATGCTTTGGTGCAATTATTTTATATTCTGCTGCAACATTAGTTTACATTTTTGGAACCTACAGTATTTCTCTTCTTCGCCTTCTCTCCTGCACGCCTCTCTTGTAAAAATGTAAGTATTTAGCTCAATGATGGACATCTAACAGGAGAGGTTTTTAAGTAGAAAGGCTGTGTTGTACAGTATAGTTTAGACCTTCTTGGCTTCTAAAGATTTCCTGCTTACTGCACCTTGGTCTATTCTGTTGCTTATCTTTACTCTTTCTTTGAAAGAAAAGCAAATAAAGAATATCCTGGTTATGGGAGTGTTTTTTGTTTTAAAAAGCATTCGGGTTACAAATTTAAGTATGGGTCTTTCTAAGACAAGGAACAGTATATGTCAGGAAAGTTCTAAACTTCAGTTACACATACTGAGTACTAAGTCTCCAAAAGAAGTCTGCAGACCTCTTATTTAAAAAAAAAAAAAAATATAGTTGAGGCTGCTCAAGTATACTCACATTTGCAGCTGGTCTTCCAGAATCAGCTAATGCTCGGAAGTGTTGTGGGAGTATTTTTGTGCAGAGCCTTCCAGGCTCAATGTTCTCAGGTGTCATCCTAGATAGCAGAACTGGTGCTTTCTAGGCCCTGTGTGTGTATCCTTTTGCTTCCCAAACCAGAGTTATAACTACTGCATTTATTATTCTTTGGCATATGCTTGCAAATTCCCAATCAAGAATTGCACTCTTTCAGCCCTACCCGTCCATCGATCATCACACATTTCTTAGTGGTATGTCGGTCTCGGTTTTGTGTATGGATCCTGAAAGTGCAAATACGCCCACAGATCTCCAAGTGCTGGTGGTGTGCTTCAGGAGCGGTCTTCACAGTAATGCGTGCCTCCATTGTACAAGCTCTTGGCAAGGCTGGGAAGCATGCACTGTGCAGCAGAATTAGCAGCTGCTTTTGCCTGGCACATTCATATAATTTTGAAGAGATTCATGTAGCAATGTGTAGTAACCTCTGCTTTAGAAGATGGATTATAAAGTAAAAAAACTTTGAGAACTTTAATTACCTTCATTTTGATCAGCTTTTAAAATACGTAAAACCAGCAAGTTATTGCTGGAATGAGATACAGTAAAGCTTAAATCACATTTGACGGCGGGAGAATAATTTTTAATAATGAAAATACTTAAAAGGATATCTTTTTGAAAGTGTATTTGGTTTTGTGGTTTAAAAATGTATAATTCAAGCTTCTTATGCCTGTATTTTTGGCCTTTTGCTGAAGGTGGAAAAGGAGATGGCTTCTGCTTTTTTAAGAAAAGCTGTTTCTTAGAAGCTCTGACTGTATACATAGGACAACTGTACGTAGGCTGGTGAAATTTAATGCACAAAGTAGCTACTTCCGTAGTTGAGAGAGTTAATAAGTAGTTGTTGTCCTAGATAATGATAGATTAGTACCTCCCAAAAAGTCCAGCATGGCAGGACTAGAATGTTTTTAGGGTTCCTCCCCACAGTTTTCCCCCCGCAGTGCTGGCTCTTGGTACTTGATATTAAGACTGCTTTCATTAAAAGAGACACTTTCAGGCTATTACTGTGTTGGTCTGTTTAAAATTTTACAACCACCTTCTTGGCACTGTTGAAAACTACTTAGGATTATGGGCTTGAATTGTGAATATAACTAAAGCTAAGAGTGTGACACAATTTTTTATAAAAGATTATTTCTTTTTAGTTAAATTTATTGTTCTGCTTAACTTCAGAGTTCATGCTAAAATATGTACAGAGTAGTCTGAACAAGGGAATTCCTTGAATTAAGAACAGTCTACGCTTGCTGAGAGAGCATGACATTATTTTTACGTTTTTTCTAAGCACGCAGATGAGAGATAGTTCAGTAAAATCCCTCCATCACACGTAAAATGTGTATGTACCGCAGGAAGTGTCATACTCATTATTGTCAGAAGTACCACTGATTTTAAAACAAAATTGGAATTCCTTATTTTATCTTTCTTCGAGTATACAAGCAAGTGCAGAGGTTAAACTGGAAAAAATTGGGAGGAAATTACTGAGAAGCCAAAGACTTTTCTTTTTTTATTCTATTTTCTAGGAATAGACTGTATTCCTCAGCTTTTGATTAACTGTTAACACTATAAATTCATTAGTTTTCTAAGATTTTATGATAGGCAAAACTTCTTAGATAAACAGAACGTAGATAAACAAAACACTGCTGATATTTCATAGTTTGCTGTTTTATTATTTATTAAAGTGATGTTGTAAGGTCTTGTATGACTTTTTCTCATTAAGGAGAGAGTGATAGAAAAACTTAACTAGTGTGTGTTCTTCTCCCTGTCACATCTGCTGTAGTTGAGGTGGTATTTCTAGTACTAAGGGGTACATAGCCCTTACCTCCCCAGTGCTGTATGCATTTCTGCTCATGTAGGAGAGTTCAATCCAGTCCTGCAAAACTTGCAGGTAGTTTCTTCACACACCTAGAGAAAAAGGGCAAGAGCAATACTTTGTATTCTGTTTTTTCCCTTTGCCTGTCCACTTTACTAGTCAAAAGCAGCAACAGGTTGTCCTTTGTATCCTTGTTCTACAGATAGTGGGTCCCTGGCAGGAAGAGAAGGGGGGGGTGGGGGTGGGGAATAAAACCCAAACCCAGTCATAAAGTCTACTTTAGGCTTACGTTCTAAAAGGAGTAATGCCTGATTCCTGAAAAATGACTGTGAAAGCTATCCATTTCAGTTGTGGTGGAATAGGAGCTCTAGAGCAACAGCAGCGAGCGTGCTGTCCCAGCCCTTTGTAGGGGCTTGGATGATTTGAGCAAGCCATGCAGACCCAAAGAAGGTAAAAACAACACCCAGCTCTTCTTCTGGAGTGGAGAGCATAGCAGAAATTCTTATGATGAATGTTGCTGCATAGGAATTCCTATGATTCTTGATTTCTGTACCTAATGCTGAGAAAAGATCTCTTCATGCCACCACCTTTCACTGGAGACAATGGTTTTTTGTTTGGTTTTGTTTTGTTTTTTTCTAGTATGGAGAAATTAGTTGCATGTGTGTGTAATCATTTCTCAGTCTTGTTGCATCCTCTGTGAGAAGTGAAATGTTAACAGGCCTTTATATAGCATACAAGAGATTAGAAATGCAAACTTCCAAACAAAGCTGGGACTTTTCTGCTGTTTTTTATTACTAATATTTTTTTTAAAACTTAGCGGGTACATCTAGGTAAATTGTTGTGAAATGTTTGGAAAGGGGAATGGCCTGAATGCTTTTCTGAGGTTTTTTTTGTTTGTTTGTTTTGGTTGATTGTTTTTGGTGGGGAGAAAGTTGCTTGTTTTCTTGTCGTTCAGACTTCTGATTGTAAGTGAGATTTACACAATACTAGATCTTAGAGTCGCATCCAATTTGGTTAATTGCTGTTAGTGGAGAGGTGCAAGATGACTAAAGTAGAGCTGACTCTTAAAGACAATCACCTTTGACATGGGAAATCCTCATGGATTTCAGTGCATGGTTGGACAGATACTTGTTTGTTCTTGAGTAAACAATGTGTCAGTATTCAGAAAATAACTGTTAAAAAAATTACCTTTTGTAGTTATGGAGTGTTGCTGTGGGAACTGCTTACAGGAGAAGTTCCTTACCGTGGCATTGATGGCCTTGCTGTGGCTTACGGAGTTGCTGTCAATAAGCTTACTTTGCCCATTCCATCCACCTGCCCTGAACCATTTGCAAAATTAATGAAAGGTATCTATGTTGTTTCTTCCTATGTATTTAAATAGTCATGTTTTGGGGGTATGTATCCTTGCCTGTAATAGTCATGGGGTTGCAAAACAAGCACTTCATTTGGTAATGTGCTGCGTACAAAATATTTTGTTTTTCTTTACACAGCAATCTGGTGTTACAGACAGTTTTATGTGTTTCTGAGGAAGTCATACAATATTACTGTGTACCGCATAAGTTCTTCAGTAGCGACAGAGTATATTTTTTGCTCTGGTTTTACTGATTTCCTTTTATACTCAAATTGCATTAGTTTTCATAAACTACAAGATATATTACGGATCAATACAACATCAAGATTAAAATCCCAAGGGGAAAAACTGCAAATGCCATTTTTTTCCTCATTGTTTCTTCCTGAGTGTCAAAAATGTTTTGGAAATACTTTAGAGAGAAAGAAACATTGCTTGCTAATGGCTATTTCCTTGTGTTTAATGAATTTCTTTACCTTTTATATGTAGTATAGCTAGTACTGCTAGTTTTGCTATTTCAGATTCTAAAGATAGAGGTGAAAAAAATTGACTATTAATACAAAACCAGTCCTCTGATTACAGGTAGGTAGATGTCACTTCTGTAAATGGAAGAGGAACTAGGGAAGCCTTGCAGATAAAGGGAACACATTAGAACTTGAAGTACAGAAGCAAGTAACTTGAAATTCATGTAGTTCTTCAAAAAGTTCTGTGTACTATTAAAAACTGATGGGATTTTGATAAATTCTAGAATGCTGGGAGCAGGACCCTCATATCCGACCATCGTTTGCCTTAATTCTTGAACAGCTTACTGCCATTGAAGGGGCAGTTATGACCGAAATGCCTCAAGAGTCTTTCCATTCCATGCAAGATGACTGGAAATTGGAAATTCAGCAGATATTCAATGAATTGAGGACCAAGGAAAAAGTAAGTTGGTTTTTCCAATTGCATGGCAGTGAAGGAAGGGTATGTGTGTATGTGCGTTTATGTGATACAGCAGTTTTGAACTTTTGAATTGTGGCTTATCAATATAATACAAGAAACCTGATTTAGTAGGGGAGATACACTTGAAAGGATAAACTGCTTGGAAAAGAGGATTTACTCTCTCATTAAAACATTATTAATTTAAGTTGCCTATTCTTGTTGGTAGATGTACTATTCTTAAATTCCATTAATATGTTTCTGGACAGTATTTTAAGATAACCCTGTAACTGTCTTGCAGCAAACTTACTTCAGAAAAAGAGTTTGAACATTGTTTTTTCTCAAATTTCAGACAATGTTGCTTTTCCCCTTTCTTCCTTAATAAAAACAATAAACAGTTCTGTATGCTGAAACTATAGCTAGAGGTATTTCAGTTGAAGTGAAATTTTAAGTTTGACAGGAAGTGTGATGTTGTTGTACTAAGTGAGGGTTATCATATGAATGGCTCATTCAAGAAGTACAGGCAGTTGAAAAAGAAATATATCCACACTTGTCTCCCCAAAGAAAACAGGTTGTAGGTCTGTAAATGTGGCACATAGGCTCTTTTTAAAATGTGTCATTTTTTTCTTGGATATTTGAATGCATCACTTAACAAACAAACCAGAGTTTATTTACCCCTTAGCTAATCTTTATAACCTGCAAATTTTCAGCTGCTGCTGACCATTCTCCTCAGCTGTGGGAATGAAAAGCTTTTCATCCTGTTATATGACTGTATCATGTGGTTTCTTTTCCAAAAATGGAATAGTGCTTTTATCTCTCTTCTTCCTGAACAGACTGATAATATTGCCCTCTCTTTTAGTTACTTCAACTAGTTTTTAATCACCCTGAAGTTTGTATTTTCCTTTAGACAACTTCATAAAGATAACAGTTGGAATAGGCCAGGTGTCCTCTTGAGTCCCTGTTAGAAATGCTTCTAGTAGAAACAGATTCCTTCTTTGCACGTCTTTCTTGCAGTACAATTATTGCCCAGTATATATTTGTTGTTATTTTCCATGAAGTGGTAATAGATGAGGAAGAAGAGAATTGAGATGCAGCAACTTATGAAGAAATCTTTATAAAAATAGTCACTTGACTTTGACAAAAGCAAAAACTAAACTCTCGTCTTGGAAGTCACTATCAGCAGCCTTTGTCCCTCACTTCGCATCAAGTGTCACAGATGGCTGTTTGTAGACTATTGGCTGGTGATGGATGTGACATTACAGATCTGCTGTAATATCAGCATGTGTGGTATCAGAATTTATTGATCACCACTAAGATTGCAGTATCATCAATAATAATCGTATGTACTTCCTATCTGTCTTTTCTTCCACCCTCTGCTTTTCCCTCTTCCATTTCGGTTCACAGAACTGGGTAAGTGTTGTCTGTGTAGTCTCCGCCCTGCCTGCAGTGGGTATGCAAGTTGCTGGGCTGTGTGCCTCTGTAGCTGTCAGATCTTTTCCTTTCCAGATGGGTTAGAGTCCCTCTACAGAGAGTAGAGACTTTCCTTTTTACTGGCTGTGGGGTCACCAGCCACTGCGTTTACTTGCCACAGCCTGTCTAACCTGCATAACTCTCTTTTCTGCCCCTCCGGCAACTGTCTAACCAGCCATTTTCCCGTTTTTACTCCGGGAGCAACTGTAACAGGCATTTCCATTCAGGTTTTTGTTTATTTTTTAATTTTCTGGAGGCATTAGTGCAATATGAGATTTCTCATTGAAGAAAAAGCTGAGTAAATCAAGTTTAGGATTAAATAAGTCGGCACAAAGCTTTGGGAGGAGAGTCATATTTTTGGTGTAAAAGTGAGTTAAACTTAATTGGGGAGGGGAAAAGATAAAATGAAATTTACTTCTCATATGCCAAAGTAAATGCACCTCTAAAGGCATCTGCCCTAATTAGGTAAACCTGTTTAAGAATGAAAGCATGTAAATTTGACTTAGATAAGGTTTTCATACTTGCAGGCTTATTTAATTTGGCACATTATCAATTTTACTGACAGGTACTAGGGAGAAAGTAATGTCTATGAAGTATTTATATTGTAATAATAAAACAAACAAAAAACCCCTGCATGGAGTCTCATGCCCTGTAAAAGAGGAACTTCTGTAGCTGGAGGAATTTCCTCAAGGGCTTGCTGTGAATGAGCGATGGTGACGCCCACTCCAAGAGAAGATCACAATCTTCTTTTGACAAACGTTCTTGAGCAACTTAAATATAGAATTCTTTCCTAGCTTCCTTACAATGGGTGTTTTAATTGTAGAGTGGTGTAAAAACATTGCATAACTAATTGCAGTAAGTCTGTTTTTAATTAGTTTATTTGGAAAAAAGTAAATACTTAATCTCTCAGTGAGAAAACACTATTACTTTTTCTAGACTGTCTACCTTTTCAATATGGGCCCTCAATTTTTGCCTAGTTACTGAGCTTTATGGAACTGGATTTGAGGACAACAAGAGGATAATCAACAGTGTCTCCTAATACATTTTTATTGCAGTATTAATACAGTAATAAACATCTTTTCTGTTTAAACTCTAAAGTACCTTTATTCTAAATTTGAATTCATGCAGCTTCTGCTTCCAACCCTTGTTTTAGGTTGTCCAGTTTCGACTGGACGGGAGGAGGAAGAAAGTGAGAATTTGCAGCAATCTCTAAATTAAGTTATTAAATAGCTTAAAAAAAACAAAAACAAAAACAAAAAAAAACCAACCACCAAACAAAAACCCAAAAACAGAACAAAAAAAACCCAAAACCTTACTTGCTGGCGTGAAGACAGGCTCCTTTGAATTTCCAAGAGGCAGAATTGCGTTTTGCAAAACTGTATATGTTGAGCAGAGTGGATTTAAAAAAAAAAAAATTAAATATTGTGTTGAAACAAGCTTACTCAAAATTAGCAAACCATATGAAATTTGTCCATCGTTTCAATTAAATTTGAAAACAATGATAAGCAGTGTATGCATGCTATAGTTGTAAAGAAAAAACAAGGATCTTTTTGAGGAACAGATACTTCTCACTGAATGAGTTTGGCTTCAGTGCTAACTTGTCTTTTGACAACCATAGTCTTTTTGGCAAGAACAGAGAGGGGTTTTTCCCCTCATTTGAAAACACCAAAGTAGTATAGTTCAGGAACTAATTTATTCAGGACAAAGTGGGAATTAAAAAGAGCAGAAAGTTTATTTTTTTGCTTTCACTGTATGCGATAAGGAATTGTGCTGGCATACAACATGCCAGATACTAATGAGCAGAAGTAGACAGTCTGCTCTGAAGAAAAAAGAAAAGAAAAAAAAGAACAAAAAAAAATCCCACCAAAAACCACCACCACCAAAAAAACAACAACAAAAAAAACAACAACAACAAAAAAACACAAACAAAAAAAAACCACCCCCAAAAGCCAAACCACACCACAATTATAAGATTGTACAGTGACGAATGAATTTTAAATAGGAATGAGATTCTTAAATGTCCAGCACTTTTAGCATGGCATAATTTCAGATGCTGGTTTTCTATTTTGAATTGAATTTCAGTTTCTATCCACAATCATGTGTAAAAACGAAAAAATTATGTAGTGAAAAACATACTGTATCAGTCACATCGTAGCTTCTCCTTTTCCTGTAGTCTCTTTTATTAGCAGTACTGACTACAACACTTCTGGGTAAGTCTGTTTCATGTATAATATGCCCCATACTATGAAGGGAGGTCTGCTTAAATTTCAGATGTATTTTAACAGATTTTGGAAGCTGAAGATTAAGATAATTTTAAGATGGTAGGTTTACAGCTGTTTAGCCTTGGGGATTCATTTACCCTGAAAAATTAACTAGCTTTCTCACTAAAGCTTTTCCTTCTCCAAAATAAAAAAGAATAAAGGGAAAAGAACAACTATTCTATGGGATTGATGGTTGGAGAGTCTTTATGGTGTAATTTAGTGGTTAGTATCTGTTTGATGTTATACAGATACCTGCTAGATTTTAATTAAGAAACAGCTGTCTTCTGTCTTATGACTTAGTTTATCCTATTACACTAATCCTCATTTGGTGTAATACTGATTGCTTTTCTAGATAGAAAAGCGCTACTTAATACATGGCTGAAAAACAGGAAAGGTTAGAAAATTTAAGATAAAGGCATTCATTTGTGTATTCGTCAGGTCATTGACTTTATGTTAGTGCATAAGAGCTACCTAAGAGCAGCCCTCATGCTATGAAAGTGTCTGATGTAAAGTACTTCAAGCACATTTTCTGCTAGTTTGTAAGCTGATAATCTTTGATTGGATGTGTTGTCCCCATTGCCAGTGCTTACCTACCTTAAGTGACTCAAGTTAAATGGTTAAAAGGAAATCTGTATAATGCTTGATTGCGTCGGGATACAGAATCTTGGCTTGTGTAGAATGGAGGAGTGTCAGAAGGTCGTATGTGCATGTTACATGTCTATAGCGCATCATGAAAATAGATGAGGAAATACAACCTACTATGCACTTTATATATCCTTTAATGCAACCTTCACATTACTACTTAGTTTCACTTGTGTGAATCTTATCTTCAGGAGCTTCGATCACGAGAAGAGGAGTTGACAAGAGCAGCTCTTCAGCAAAAATCTCAAGAAGAATTACTTAAGCGCCGTGAGCAACAGTTAGCAGAACGTGAGATCGATGTACTGGAGCGTGAGCTGAATATCATGATATTCCAGTTAAATCAAGAGAAACCCAATGTAAAGAAGAGGAAGGGCAAATTTAAAAGAAGCCGGTTAAAACTTAAAGATGGACACAGAATTAGTTTGCCTTCAGGTTTGCAATTTTTTTGAAGTTCACAATATATGTTACAATTAAATATGCAGGCTTCAGTTCCATGGTTAATGTTTTCAGTATTGGCTACTATTTTAATTCATTGCCAGGTCCTTCTACCCTAATAGTGCAAAAGGATATAGTAAGAATTGTATGGCCCTCCCCGGCCAGGAAAACAGCTTTCACATATCGTACTCTTGTGGAGTAGTCCTGATTTCAGCTGGAAGAATCTTTCACCTGATTCAGCTAGAAGTCCGTTGTATCTGGAGGAAAAGGTTACTAGCATGGGACCCAAATTATTTAAGATTGGTTCGAAGTTCAGATTTTTGCTATTGTTCTTTTTGTGCAGTTAGAAAAGTACCTTTTTATCACATCCCAGAGCTTTCTAACATGATCATGTATTAGTGCTGTTTGCCCTAAGCTTGCAAATACGTAGTTAGAAAAACAGACTTCGTAAAGGCTGGAGGTACAGCTGTGGTAGGTCCAAATTGCATGCTGATTGCAGTCGCAAAATACAACACAGCAGTTAAAATCTTCGGTGCCTTATTTCTTACAAGAAAACACTGTAATAGCAACAGAAGATATTATTTCAGAATACAAATGTGATATAATTTGAATGTTAGAGCACTTAATTCCACCCATGAATGCATTAATATGCCCTTTTTGCAAAGGAGGTATGTTTGTAGAGAGTTGGGGGGTTTTTTTGGTGTCAGGGACTGGTTTAGTGGTGCCTTTTTAATGTTGCCACGAGATGGCACTACGTAAACTCAAGGTTACGCCAATGGTTGGAAAGCCTTCAAAAGTGGTAGCAGCATCCTGGTGTTGATGGGCTTCCTTTCAGTGGCTACCAGGTCAAGTCTGTCAGTTTATTACTAATGCAGTAAGAGCTTAATGCCATGCTAACACAGGTCTGACCAAATCATAGCTGTATGGTAGTTGGAAAGAGACAAAGAGGTAATATTTACCAGTAATATTTAGAGTACTGTTTCAGCACTAGTGAAATAAGCTTATTTTTCCTTACTTTAAAAATAATAGTAACAGTAAATAAAATAAAACACTACAGCCTCCCAGACAAGCATGTTAGATTCGTTTATGCTGGATCACAAGCTTAAACTAAATATTTGGTCCTTTGTTTCCAGTTCTGCTCATATTTAACTTGAAAAAGTGATTAAAAGTTTTGCTCAGAACACCACTTAGCTCTTTGTTGTCAAGAATCATCCAGATGAACTTGTCCTTGAGACAATTCTGTTGTATGAATAACATACAATCTAATTGCACTGATGATAAGGATTAGAGAGGGGCATATTGTCAAATTTTATTTCATAAAATTTTTCTTATTTGCCAAATATTTGTTGTTGTTCTTTTTTTACTACATTGCTATAAATATTTGTAATTCTGTAGCTTGGTGTCTTGTTTTTCTGACATGCTCATAGATGTGACTTCTTTGTTAATGTTACTTTTTATGTTGTATATGAATTACATAAAATAGAAAAAAAAGAAGGCAAATCTGGTTGCCATGAATATTGATTGATTTGAGATGAAATATTGAGGTTTTTCTTTCCCTCTGTGACAGTCAACAAGATTGAATTACAGCTTGTGATGTGGATGTGTCTCAATTTGGGTCCACTTGGATCTACCTGCTTTTGTTGATTTTACTGGAAACCTATCACGTAGTGTCTGTGAAGGTGTGAAATCCTGCCTGTTTGACTCAATATCTAAATTGTTACATTAAGAGTTAGAGTTTGTCAGTGTTTTTAATATGAACATCTCTTACACTATCAAGTCTAATTCATTGTATAGCTTTAATTGTTCTAAGAAGTACAGCAGTATAATCTCCTGAAGATTTTTTTATTTAGAACATTAAAACAGATTTGGTTTACTATCTTACAGATTTCCAGCACAAAATAACAGTGCAGGCATCCCCCAATCTGGATAAGAGGAGGAGTTTAAACAGTAACAGCTCTAGTCCATCAAGTAGCCCCACAATAATTCCTCGTCTTCGAGCTATACAATGTAAGTCTCCGCCATTTCTTTTTGTTCATTTGGTCAATAGAGACTGTTTGTTCCATATACTCACTGAAACACTGGTATTAGTGTCAGATTCCAGGCAGATTTCTCTCTGATTTCCAGGTCCCTTAACTTGTTCTAACATTTGCAACTTGTTCTTTGGGAGGGATAATCTTGCTAAAATGCTAACTAATTTTCAGTAATTCAAAATGACTGTGAATGCTTTAAATAAAATCTTTCCTTAATAACTTCAGGAACTCATTTGTAAACTGACTGGGATAAAACAAGGAAGAATCAAAATTTATAATGGCAAAAGGCAAAGCATCATGCTTAGAACCCATGTAAGATGGAAAACAAGTTTTTATTAGGTATTGGAGTTGATAAAGGAAATCAGTTATGGGCTATCGGAAAAAAAAGGAAAGATTCAGAGAGTAAGGGAGTCTATGTGAGATGGAAAGGCCGAAGAATCAGCCAGCAACCCAGCTTGCTTATGTCAAAAGAGAAGCAAGCTTTAAGCAAATACAAAACCAGAAGAAAATAAAGAAGAAAGCTCACTTTTGTTTTTTTGAAAACAAGAGAAGGAAACAAAAATAAAATTGTGGGTATGCTTGTAGGCCTACATTACTCCATGATACTGATGGTAGAAGGAAAGGTGTGTTCATGCTCATGTAGTGGAGGTACCATGAATATGGAAGAAAACTGATCATACTTAGATCTGATCATTCCCGCATTTATATTTGGGTATGACATATGTAGAGATAGAAAACAATTCCTACAGGAGTCACTGCTTGCATTTGTACAGTCTGACCTATTGTGCAAAATAGATTGTCTAATTGTCCATATTTAGCATGGAATGCTAGTGTGAGATGAAGAAGCCTCAAGTTTCTCTCTCTGTATGAAATCAGTGGAACTTGTTCCAGCTGATAGCTTATGGACGGTTATCTTCTCTTGCAAGGGTAGTCACCTCTGAAGGAAATTACTTCAGAATATGGCTTTATCAGATGTAAATAAGGAGAATGGGAAATAAAAACACATGGGGATTTTTCTTCTGCATACTGTTCTGTACCTAGTTTAAATTTTTTTTTTTTTTTTTTTTTTTTAACCACTCTGAAACTTTGTTTAAAGTTTGGATAGAAACCAGATCTCTCATCTCCTTTGGAATACCTCTGCCTTATGAAATCCTTTTCATTATTAATGTGTAAAGGAGAAGTGGTGTCTTTTCTGGCAGTAACTTTATTATTTGTTTGAACTGTAACTGATACAGTTCCCTGGGCGAAGACCATTACTACCCATATGTTGTGGATAAAAGAGAGAGGTGGGCAAACCCTGTCTTACTTTTCTTAATGAAAATTTGAGATGGAAGGAAAATTACGTAAAGTCTTTTTCAGAAGTTAGCTGATACAGTATCTGTGTTAATAATGGTTTCCCAACCTCAAACCGTGTGGTGGGTTTTTTTGGTTGTTGGTTTTTTTACTGCAGAAAGGTAAGAAATGTTTTTCTTAGTATAATATCATAATTATGTATAAACAAGAGTGTCTCGTTTTATCTTTGCTTCTCCTTGCTCTGTATGGAAATGCTTGGAAATGAAGCAAGTGTCAGGTGTTGGCATGATTCTGAAAACTTGATTTTTTTTTTTTTTTTTTTTTTTTTAAAATCCATAGCCTTATGTAAGCTATAACAGTGCCAGTCCTTGCATGTGTGCTAAATGCCACTGGGGACTTTTCTTTTCTTTTTTTTTTTTTTTTTTTTTTTTTTTTTAATTTGAGCAGGCATTTGTATTTGTAGGGCTAGAACATACAGGACAACATAAAGGCTCTCCTTTAAAAGAAGTAATCTTCTGGTTCTGAGTTTGGATCCCTAGGCTTTACCTAAAAGCTTATCAGATCTCTCAGGAGTATCTAGCTGAAACAATTCAGCTTCCACACCCATCTGCACCTGTGCAAAATAAATTCTCTTTCCCACAATAACGTTTTATCTTGATTTAACTTCAAAGTGTCTTTGTTTCAAGAAGACTTGCTCAAATACAGGTGATTTGAACAGGCGTATCTAACACTTGGTTACTTGATTGCTTCACTTTGTCATGAGCGAGACTAGCTTCAAAATCTATACGTGTTTTAGGTTAAAATAAAAATAAAAAGTTAATTGTAAATCTTGTTATTAAAACAAATTCAGCTGATTTTGAAAGGTGTTTTAAAGGGAGGAGGAAAACCAGTAGGATATGTGTTCCATAGGTCCTGGAATATGGTTGAAAATGGGAGTGGAAAGAAGGCAAGTAGAGTGCTGTACTACAGGGGAGGCTGCGCTGGCGAGAAGGTGTACGGTGAGGCAGGAGGAGAGTGCAGTGCAGTGCAGGACTGGCAGAACCATGGGCCTGTAAACAGAACCTTACTTATCATGCTGTTACAACTGGCGTAGTTGTTTTTCTCTTAGGTCTCTCCATCATAGCTGTAAGCGTGCTAAGTTGATAGCAAGTTACTTTTCTGGTTAGTCCGTCATATACAAAAATCTACTTGCCTGGGTCTGGTCCTAGAAAGAGGACCTTCTAAACCCTGCAGCAAAAACCCTCTATCAAAAGATGCTTAGTACCTTTATAGATCTGGGCTTTATGACCCAAAGATAAAAATATAAGGGAAATAGTTCCGTTTCTGAAATCAGCTTGACTAAGATCTCTACTACATTCTCTTAATTTTTCCTCAGTGATTCCCAAAACAGATACACACACAACTAATGGCCGAAGAAACAGTGTATATGTGTACCAGCAAGATGTAGATATCACAAGTGAATATGAACTTCCCAGTGGGGTTATGAAAAAAGGCAAGATTTCGTTATGTTTCAAAGGTGCTGGTTCTGTTTAATTTAACAGTTGAGACAGTGACAGACTAAGCATTTAATGAAAGTTAGACACTTTATAATTTGTATTGGTGTAGTGAGAAAGAAAACGTTAATCATTGTCACAATTGGAATATTCTGTTTCATTTTATACCAATTGTTCCACAGCATATATTTTCTTCACTGGAATTTAAGTGCTCAGTCTAACTCACTTGTCTGAATTGCCTAAATATAAGGTTCTCAGTTAAAGGAAGCATGGAAAATACGATTGTTTTGCTGTTTTATCTTTAATTTGGGTCTCTTGTCAGTTCATAAATTATTTTTCTTGCTTGCTCATCTTTTTGGATCAGTGCAGTTTGTGTGGTAGCTTTTGTAAAAGAAAAAAATCCCAAATTTTGTCTACTTCTCCTTGTGTTACTGTGTCAAAATTGTTTTGCAGTGGAGAAAATACTCTGTTCTGTCAAAATATTTTGGTTTTAGCAATACTACTTACGTGTGGGGTTTTTTTTGTTTATGTTTTTAAATCCAATCTCTAGTAACTTCAGATGAAAGCAACAGAACTTGGGGAAGGAGCACAACTTATCACCAAGAAGAGTTTGAAGATGTAAAGAGAAGTTTTAAAAAGAGAGGTTGTACATGGGGACCAAGTTCAGTTCAAACAAAGGATCGTGCAGATTGTAAGGACAAGTATGTCTACTACATTTTGTTTGTTTGATAATACTAAGCATTCTTGGTGACTGAATCACTAACACAGGTAGTGAGAGAGAGAAGTTCTGCAGTCTCTAGTTACAGCTAAAACTCAGTCCTACCTTTTAATTAATTTAGGAATTACATTAATAATGAGTAGCTCCCCCACATAGACTTGAGGATAAAAAGCTTACTTATCTTAAGGTTTTAGGGCTCTTATCTATTATCCTTTATTTCTGGTTTTTGAGACTTGGAACATACTGCGATGCTGAGCTACTAATGCATACCAGGCATTCAGATTGACTTGAGGAACTGCAAGCATGGCCCCCAAGTGGGCACCTCCAGTACGATTAAATAAGACTGACTGACTTTGCATACATGAAGCACAATTCACACCAGCAACATCATTTACACTGACAAATACAGGGTGAAAGGGTTCTGAAAATCAGTTGGACACCTTCATTTTCAGATTATTTTTTCTGATTGCTCAAAACTGGAGATTGGCAGTTTTTCTGAAAGAAGAGATCCTTTTCCTTGTCTCTTCTAGTTTATATAATTATTTATTGCGCCTTTTTCTTTTTTTCTTGGTAGAGACATCCACTCATTTACCTGTGGCAGTAGTTGGTTCCGGACCATCTATTGAAACTTTATGATATTTTTGTTTGTTTTAAAGTCACTATGTTTAATAAATTTCCAATATTCACATCATTTCTTTGACACAGTGAAACTGTTGTCCAGGTTTTCACCAACTTTTGTTCTTCAATAGATAGTCAAGGCCCATTTTTCATTGGCTTTCTTTTTAGGCCTGAAATTTTCATCTTATAAGGACTACCTGATATAAGGCATGTATCAATTTATAATCATATGACTCTGCTATTATATACAGTTTTTTTACCTTTGGAAAGCTTTACTGTTTTCAAGTTATGTACTACATGTTTATAATTTAGAAAGCAAGATGTTTTAGTAATTTTCTGTGAAAGGGTGTATAAGCATGGTATCCTCTGTAATACCAAAACAACTATTGTTATTTCAGAGTAAGACCCCTTTCAGATGGCAGCAACCCTTGGTCAACCCTTTTAATGAAAAATCAGAAGGGTGTTCCCTTAGCTTCACTATTTGTGGACCAAGGTAAGAGCTATTTTTGAAAAAGTGAAAATTGCCACATAATGGCATTAAGTCTACCTCCAGTGTTATAAATTGTATTGCTTGAATTCCTCAAGGATTATGCAGATTATTAGAAGAGTAGTCATGCTACAAATAATTTTCCTGTGCAAAAAACTATCTATAAAAAATGCAACTGTTAACATCTTCACATTTCCAGCATTAGCAGCTAAGAAATATACATGGTGTGTGAGCAGTACCACATAGAGCTTTTTTCCCATGTTTTTGAGTTGCAAGCTGATCTGTATATGAGGTCTGCAGTCACTACTTGTTAGCTTCTTTTAAAAAGAAATATCTAAATCAGTAGTTGTCTTGACATTTAAATGATCATTAATGACTTTTATTGTTAGTGGGCTCTGCATAGTTGTTTAAAAAAATGCATAGCTGTTTAAAAACCTGTAAGCCCTGATGTATTCCCAGATAATAGTTCCCTGTTTTTTAAATGAGATTTATTCTCTAAATTTTCAAGAAAAAAAATGTAGATTTCAAATCTTAAAGTTGTTTAGGCAAAATTTTGGGATTTACGGGTAAATCACAAGGCAAAACATACTTAATCCTTTTAGGGTCAGGAACATAATAGCTGTATGTTGCTTTTTATGTCCATTACTATAATGTGCTGTGGCTATACAATATTCATAATTTTCAAAGTTGCACACATTTTGTATACTAGAGATTCTCTTATGTGAGAAAATTAAGTTATCAGTGTTAGGAAAAAAACTGATATAACTTGGTGTCCATACCAGCGGCTAGATTTATGCCAGCTGGAAGAGGAAATGGTAAGCTGCTTGGACACTGCTACACTGTTGGGTTTTTTTTTCCCCCCTAGGAAAAAGCATTTTCATCTTCATATACTGGTAGGGGTATAAATCAAGGCTTCACAAATAGTGATTTTATAGATTTATTAGCTTACTACTAAACCCCTACTTACAGAGAAGATGATACAAGTTTACATATTTGCATTTCAAATATTTCTGTGTTTATTCTGTAGCATTCAGTAGTTTGTAGTAGAATAACACATGTAAGTCAAATTATACCTTCCATTTTTTTGTGAAATTTGACATCTCACACACATCTAGGTGTGAGATGTCAAATTTACTTTTTACTCCAGACCACCATGGCCTAATGAATTAATTGGAAAAATTTCTAGTAACTCCCTGGATTTTGGAACACGGTTCAATTGAAAGTGTTGTAAATAATGTGTTCCAGATCTTATCTGGCAGTTTGTATATAGTAAATTACTTCACTGTAATCCATACACAGAAATGTTTTTCTGTGTTATTTGAAAAGCACTACCAAACTGTTGCAAATCCTCAAATATCACAGAAAATGCAAAGACAATATCTGCTCTTCAACTGTGTTGAGTGCATAAAGGTTGGGAGATACATTATGCCTCTCTTAAAACAAAGGTAAGTCTTTCAGGTGTGGAAAACGTAATTTGTTTACAGTTAACTTATACACTCAGGAAGATTGACCTGCAAGTTGCTTCTATAACAGAGTTTGCTTTTGAGTTGCTAAAAAGATGAACTTGTAGCAAAATGGTACCTCTGCTATTTTGAAGACTCTCGAGAGAACATGAAGAGGTTTAGGCTTAGGATGTGTTTCTGAATCTTACAATGTCAGTTTGAGCTTCTGACTGCATCTAAAGGGGGTATACAGTATACCTCAAGATTAATACTGTGCAAGTGAAAGGAAATAATGTTTACATATACAGACATGCAATAGCAAAAGAGCTGAATTGCAATTTTAAAGTATACTGTAATGTTTTATAGGTGTCTGTACTGATAAGAAACTTCTCCCTGAAGGTTTAGACAGTAAAAGACCAAAGCCAATTAAGTTGCCGAATCAGGCCTATATTAATCTACCTCTTTGGAAAGATGATCAGGGAGAGAATACAGTAGAACATGAGAGCTTTGAAGAAGGAACTTCTGCTAGTTCTACAAATAGTACTCCTCAAATGACACCTACAAACAGTCTGAGCAGGACGCTGCAGAAAAAGAAGACTGATTCAGTGCTGTATGGGTGTGCTGTCCTCCTTGCATCTGTTGCCCTGGGCTTAGATATCAGAGAGCTGAACAAATCGCAGGGTCCAGACGAACTCTTGCCTAAAGACGAGAAGAAGAAACGTGATGGAATATTTCAGCGTGCTTCAAAATTTCGCAGGAGTGCCAGCCCTACAAGACTGCAGTCCAAGAAAGAGGAAACAAGTATTCCATCCCTAAATCCAGCTGCAAATACTGTGAATCTTCTCTCTATGCCCTCCATTTCCACAAAATGCCTACTTCAATCTGACAGTGAAGATGCATTTGCAAGCACTGTGTTTGGTGATTGTGGTCCATGTAGTTCCACTGATGACTTTTCATCTGAAGCTTCTGAAAGTAAGAGAGAACAGAGGATACAGCTGGCTCCTAACACAGTTTCTACACAATTTAAAAATCAGCCTTTTAATCTTTGTCTGAAACAAGAATCTCAAAATGTGCCAAATGATTCTTCCACAAAGTTAAGTGTGTTGGGTCACAGACGAACCTTATCAGATGGGAACAATTTTCAGACCACAGGTGGGTAATTAAGAACTTAAAATGTAGGGGATTTTTAAGTATACAAACAGGAAATGTATGGAAACTAACCATTCACTAATGATTTGCTAGGATTTTTGTTACACCGTTATGTGTTAGCTGAGCCATCATAACTGTATGTGGGTAAGCCCTCTGTGTCTGAACCCTGAATAAACTACCTGCACTTGGAATCCTGTTAGGAGTATCCTGTTAGGAGTGTGGGTATGGAGATTTAAGGGGAAGAGATGGTTCATTTTAATGCGATATCTATTTTTCTCAGGTATTGCAAAAATAGGTTTCCCTGGTCTTTTTATGTTGTTGAGAACCTGCTTTTTGTGAAATGTACAGTATTAGCATTATGGCTGAAATAAACTGAGTCTATGTCAGGTGCATGCATTATGTAGTTGTGGACTTCCTGAGACTGAGAATACACTTGTTTAATATAGTTTCATAGTCTGCATAGGTGAGTGATTAAGCATCATTTTAGTACTGCAGATTTATTAACTTCAAGAAAAACAAGCCTGGTAAGTTTTGATTTGCTTGCTTGACCTAGAAGTTATGTCACATGTTCCACGAATCCTTAAGTTCAGCTGTTGATAAAAATTTAAGCTGAAAAAAAGGTCTTTACGTCTGGTTTCCATGTAAATGGATAAGTTCATGATGAGTTTTTGGAAAGAAACTCTAAATATCAATACTGGTATTCTGTGGTGGCTTAAATGTAATATTCTTCATGGTACTCTATACATATGTGATTACTCATAATAACCGGACAAATACTAGTATTCATCCAGTTACTGCGTGGTTAATGCTTTCTCTATATATTTCTTTTGTAGCAATAAAAATGAATTGTTATGGCCTCTAGCAGAGACTATAGATGCAAAAATGTTATTCGAGCACTGCTGGTCCTTTTTTAGGAGATTCCCCACAAAAGTATAAGCCTCTCAATTTTTCTGGTGGGAAAAACCCACTAGTGTTTATGGCAACCCAGTTTTACAAATGGCAAAGAAAACAAGAAGTCACATGGTTTAAATTGTCTTTTTTTGTTTGGCCTTTCCTTTCCCCTAGCTAATGGATTTGCTTCAACCAATGATGTCTCCACGTTACCAGTTCTGTCAGTTACTGGAACTCCGCACTCTCTGTCTGTTCAACAAAGAAGCAATCACAGTGGTGTTTCAACTGAAAAGCAAAGCACTGTCAACATTATATCACGGCCTCGACCTTCTTCTCTAAGAAGTAAAATTGATGCATGGCAGATTATTCCACGCATTATTAAACCAAACTCTAAAGACTCTGAATATTTAGAGGGCAATGTAGATCCAGATGTTAACTTCTTGCCAGATACGGAGGAAAGAACTAACTGCCACATGCCCTCATTACTTGATATTGATGTGGAAGGTCAAAACAGAGACTGTACTGTGCCTTTATGTAGAATGAAGAGCAAAACTTGTCGGCCATCTATATATGAACTGGAGAGAGAGTTTCTGTCGTGAGTGCCTTTCATTTTAAAGATGTTTGCTTTTTAAAGGGGAACAAATATAAAATTCTTGTCCATCTAATGCTTTCTGCTGCTGTTTTCTGATGTACTGTGACAAATAGTACCAAAATTATTAAAACGGGCAGCTAATTAAGAAAGTGTAGTAGGTGCCTTTTTCAAATGTTCCTTAGAATCCCAGCTAGTAACTCTAAAAGCACAATGCTGCAAAATAGTGTTCTAGGTGAACTTTATAAGCATATTTTGAATTACTAAAATAACATGCCCACCTCCCTCTGCAGTGTCACAGAAGTTTTCTTTGGGTTTGAGGGGTTTTCCTAGAAATTTAACTTTTGCACAGTGGAAAAAATGAATGACATACAGTAAGGTTGTGTTCTGTCAAGAAGAGTTTCGCCTAAGAAGTGGTTGTCTGCAGCTTTCCTCTGTGGCCTGTAGAATTAGGGAGGGGGGCAGGGGATTTAAGGTGCTGGTGCAGGAGGCTCACTCCTCCTTAAGTAGCTGGTTACTTTTTGGCATTTGATACTGAAATTGGTTAAGGACCAGCATCTGAATTTGCAGTCTTTGCCCTTGGTTTTTGTGAGAACTTTCAACTGTGTGCATTAGTTTCTCCAGAAAGTTACACTGCTTGTATAAACACTTAGGTTTCAGCCACCATATCGATTTGAGAGGGTAAACTTTAGTATTGCGACTGGATTAAAGGTATTTGACATACTTTATAATGTGAACCAATATTCCTTGTAGGTAAGGATACACTGGAATGTAAATATTTGTCCTCTTAACCTTTTGAAGACTACAGTGTTTGCACTGAAAACAATATTCTTGGTTTGGGATTTTTTGTTTGTGGTGGAGGGGTTTGCCCCCCTTCTTGTTTTTTAAACTCTGCTGCACCTTGTATTGAGGAAAGATGGTGGGTTTTAAGGATGTTTGGTTTTACATGAGCCAACGGTGCGTTTTACTGCACTCAAATTTTAAAACTGCGATAATTTAGTATTAAATCTTTCAGTATAATCTCTGCAGCTTTTCTTCGTAAAGTTACTACTCAGTGCCCAGCTATTCATGTTTAGGAATTAAAGGACAGAAACAGATATGCTTGACTGGTTTTCAGTGATGGAAAAGTTCCAGAAAATTCAAAGTAGTTAATTGGGGTGGGAGGAACATTTAACCTTGATAACACTGATAGTTTAGGTTTTTTACAGTATCACTAGGTGATTAAATAAAACCAAATGTACAGTATACTTTCCCTGATAAAGCATTTCTATAATTAAAGGAACATCCCTCACATTCCAGTATTTGAAGTCCTAATTTTGCATATCATTTGACATTTAAATAGTCTTCATAAATAAAATTAGATAATGTTAGAATAAAACTACTATGTTCCCATCAGAACACTGTTTTGTTGAGACCTTTGTTTAAATGTTTTTCTCTCCTTTGCTCTGGGGTCTGGGAGTTCAGTTGTTAAATAGAATACACAATTTCTTAAAGCTTCAAAACCAAGGGATTAAAAAAGGTTTCTGTTCTATGCAGTACAGTGGCTACCTTGAGGATGACAGATAATTGTACATAGAAAATCATGAAGTCTTAATCACATGGAGCAGAACACAGAAAATGCAACTTCCCAGCTCTCAAAATGAAAAAAGAAAAGGATTTCCTTAAAGTATTAGTTTACCAAAAGTAAAGACATAACCACTAGTTGTCTGTAAAACTAAATGCCTGCATAGCGCATGATGAAGTTATTACATTTTCTTCACATGTAATACTGTTTCTATTTCAGTATTCTTAGTTCTTTGTCAACATGATTCAAGTTGCATACTGTTCTTTGTCTTATCTTTAAACTTCAATTTCATCAGAACACTTTAATAGATGAAGTTTATTCCAGTTTTAATACAAAATATTTTCATAAAATAAAGTCAATTAGGTAAAGCACATGGATCAAATTTTAAGTGTAGCTTGATAGCAGATTTATCTTCAAGGCTTAATTAGAATTTTGGAGCATTACGTATGTTTCAACTCTTTCTTGATCAATTATTCCTATGTAATACTGAGAGAAAAGGAGCTGATTGTATTACGTGTTTCTGAAGAAAGTATCTCTGGCTTTCTACAGGAAAATCTCAGGTGCTGAAGTATTTTGACTTGTAAACTTCTGTTAAGTTCTGTTCTGTACTTTTGAGGATTATATCATTTTAAATGTTGAATTTTGCACCCTATATTTTGTAATTAATAGTATCAGCATAAAAAGCCCTTTGTGAGCTATATTGTTTTCACTTATCAGTGGCTTATCTCTCTTGTAATTAAACAAAGATTTCTATTTCTGTTCAGTGGATAATTTCCCATAAGAGTGGGACATATGATATGACCAGCCCAGTGCATTGTAACTAATTTAGGAGTTTGTATTCCACCTCTTATTCTGAGACAGTTTAGGTAAGCCATCTCAAATATTTCTCTTATGTGATGCAGGGGGTTTTTTAAGCTATAGTCTGTAGTGCTTTATCATTGTTTTGATAGTTTAAAATTATAGGCCAGTCTTCACTGAATTTAAAAAGAGAAAAAGAAAAAAATATTGCAATCATGGTTTCACAGTCTGTATTTCATTTGTCACCAGAGAAACTTGCTATAAAGGTATGGTAATCTGGTATGCATTAAGTGATCTGTCTTGGTTAAAAGTATATTTATTTCAATGTAGATTAATAGCCTGACCAAATAATAAATTATGTTGATTGTTTTAGCACAAAACTGAAGGTGCTTACACTACAAAGATTAAGATAAACACTTGACATGCTGTTTTACAAAATCTGATGATTTAAATGTTTTTATTTAAAAAAATAAATGTTTTGTAGCTACTGTATTGCAAAGTGACCTGAATTTTCTTGAAAAATATATTTTAATGCTTGCTTAAATGTACAAAGGAGTTCTCCGGTGAATAATCAGGAACTGTAGACTATGGCCAGCCTGTTCTTGGAACATTAGAATGTAATTGTTACTTTAATTATCCAGTACGGTAACATGAATGTTCCTGTAACTTCTTGCAATTGATGCGGGCAGAAACATATGGTAAAAGCTTGTTCTTTCTTTTATGTGACCATAGTATGTCTTTTGATGCTTTTACAATGTTGGCTGGGTATCTTAGAGGAGGTAGAGCAGTGGATATAAATAAATTCTGCATCTGATTCAGCATCAAGAATACAGGTAAGGAATAACATATTTCTGTTGTGGGGTTTTTGGCGGGGAGGGTTTGTTGGTTTTTTGGTTTTGGAGGGTTTGGTACTTTGGGTTTTTTGTTTGGTTGGGGTTTTTTAGGCAAATGAAGCCAGTATTTTCCTTGTAATATTTTCTAACACCTTCTTCTGTGAACTTTCCTCTTCTCTTCCCCCATCATGCCATGGGCACATTAGCCCATCTTTCAGTAAGGAGAAGAGGAAGTATCCGTTTGCACAGTGGCAACAGGCAAGATACCGCAAAGTCTCTAGCGGTGCAGCGAAATTCAAAGCTGTAAGCCCAATCTTATAAAGACATGCCTGCATAGAGCTTTCAGTGGGGCTGGCTAAATAACAAATATTTACATGATCTGTGAGCATCAGTATCGAGCCTGGATTATAAGCCAAGCTGCACAGGCAGTTTTATTTTATACACAATCTTATAATGGTAATATTAAGATCCCATTCTCACTAGCCACCTCCCTTTTTAATACAACTAGTCAGATCACTACAGTGCATGCATTATGAGGAGTTAATGAGACTCTGTTATCCAGTTATCTAGTACATTTTTTGATGGAGGGTGCTTAAGATTGCCGTATTAGGCCAGAGTCCTTGCAAGTCCCTGAACATAAGTGAAAATGAGCAAACCAAATATGAGTTAGTCATCTCAGTACTGTTAGAAATCCAGTATCCTTGATGATCTAGCTAGTTTGATAAAATAGCTTTTTTAACCAGAAGAAATGCTTTTTGTTCTACTAAGCTGGAGAATAGATCCACAGGGCTACTCAAGTAGGATAGATTTACTTTTCTGTTTCACAGAATCACAGGATCATTTAGGTTGGAAGAGATCTCTGGAGATGAAACAGTCCAACCCGCTCTGCTAGAGCAGGTTGCCCAAGACCATGTCCAGTCGAGTTTTGAGTATCTCCACAGGTGGAGACTCTACGGCTTCTCTGGGCAATCTGTTCCAGTGTTTGACCACCCTCACAATTGAAACATTTTCTCATGTTCAGATCAAATTTCCTGTTGTTTTTTTTTTTTAGTTTGTGCCCATTGCCTCTTGTCCTGTCACTGAACACTGCTGAGAAGGGTCTGTCTCCCTCTTCATTCCCTCTTATCAGATATGTATAACCATTGATAAGATCCTCCTGGAGCCATCTCTTCTCCAGTCTAAACAGTCCCACCTCTCTCAGCCTTTCCACATATGAAAGATGCTCCAGTCCTTTAATTGTCTTTGTAGCCCTGCACTGGATTTGTTCTAGTAAGTCCATATCTTTCTTGTATTGGGGAGCCCAGAACTCTACCCAGTACTCCAGGTGTGGCCTCACCAGTGCTGAGTAGCGGAGAAGGATAACCTCCCTCAACCTGCTGGCAACACTCCTAATGCAGCATACCGTTGGCCTTCTTTGCTGTAAGGACACATTGCTGGCTTACATTCAGCTTGTTGTCCACCAGGATCCTCAGGTCCTTTTCTGCAAAGCTGCTTCCCAGATGGTTGGCCACCAGTGCATACTGGTGCATGGGGTTGTTTCTCCTCAGTGCATTTCTACTTCATGAGATTCCTCTAAGCCCAGTTTTCCAGCCCATCCAGGTCTCTCTGAATGGCAGCACAACTATCTGGTGCATCAGCCATTCCTCACAGTTTTGTATCATCTGCAAACTTGCTGAGGATACACCCTGTCCCAGCATCCAGGTCTTTAAGGGAGATGTTAAACAGTATGGTATCAACCCCTGGGGTACTCCACTGGTGACTTGGTGACATTTAAGCAAGTTGTAGTTAATACCATCTCATATTTTATTCATATCATGTAAAATATTCTTCCTAAGAGATTTATGTAATTGCTATTCTTAATTACTTTCAAAGGCTTTTTTTCCTATTTCAAAAGTAAAGGTGTAAAGACCATTCTCACATCTAGGCTTTAGTAAATTGTTTCTGGTAGTTGACATCTGGCATCAGGGTGGCCGTGTTCAGTGCTTGTTAATGTAACAGCTTGTATCTGTTCAAAATCTTTACAGTTTGCTTTAAAAGCAGAGTCATCAATTCAGCCTGGGTGACTGAACTAGTCAAACTTCACTCAAATGTCAAATTCGGCGTTACTCCTTTGAGTGATCATTAATATGGAGACTTGTGCTCTGCAACATCGCTAAATAGACTTAAAAAACATTTGCATTATATCTGGGAACATCAGTCTTCCCTCCCACCACACCAAAGTATGCAGTTACAGGGTCTGACAACTTGAATCTTTGTGGCTGCTGAAGACATTCATGAATACTCTGGTCTCCAAAGGGGAGACGGAGAGGGCACAACAATGAACTCCTTGGTAGAAAGCTGTTAATATTTCTCCGAAGAAAGGTGCCCAACACTACGGTAGCTGTCGAGTTCTTCGCATGCCAGAGAATTTACATAAGCGCTATGTTGTCCTTTCTCCCTGCCAAGAGTTCAGATATACCTAGCTAAGATCTTTGATGTAGTAGTAGTCACTATGAATAGTCTAGTCATCTGAGGGCTTGCCAGTCATTATGAAAGCAGGTGGGAGTCTGCATATTTGGGGCCCAGGAGAAAACAGAAAGAATAGGACTATTCATTCCCCTCACTGTTTTGCAAATCACTTGAATAATTCGAAAGTTTCTAAACTCCCTTTTATGGCAGACGGGATTAGGCAATAATATTTTACAAAGCCTTTTTACTTTCTGCTACCTTCCAGACTGAAAGTGATGTTTGTTCCTTGGGTTAGATGCTACTTATTCTGCCTGATAAACGTTTGGAGGGGTGTGAGGTTTTTTGCCGTGCCTGATGGAGAGAGGTAGTTGTGCTAGGAAGCAGACAGGTCAAACATCAGGTGTATCTGCCAGTAGTCTAGGTAAGTCAAAGACTTAGTCTTTGTTTACCAGTCTAGTATATGTCTAGTATACTCGACATACATTGTCCACTGATTTAAGCTATTTTGAGTACATGGTTCCCGAGAGGAGAGTGCTGGATAACCTTTTACAGGCTGTTGCCAGGGGCAGCATATTCACCCAAAGGGAATCCACTTCTGCTCCAGAAGTGGCCAGATGCCATCTTGACTCTGTTGTTAGGGAAATGAGTATGCATCTCCTTCAATGCACGTGCCACCTGAAATGTTTAAGGCAGAAGTGGTAATGGCGATTCTATCAGCCACTGTAGTTCTCATCAAAATACTTACTTTTCTCACTGTAGAACCCCTGAAATTATTCACATTGGTGGCTCTGCTCTTGATAGCAGAAATTTTCATCACCAAGGCTCTGATTCCTTCTTGTTTGTGATGCAGCTACTTGGTGGCTGGCTTTGGGGCTAGGACAGAAACACCCCAGTTTACCCACAAGAAATACTTGTTAAACAGATGTTTGTGGGCAAAGGAATAGCCTTGTCTTATTTTTTATTGTACCTTAGCTAATTTAGACACACTGAAAGCATATCTTTTAGGTGCTTTTTCAGGCTTGGGGTTTTTTTACCGTGGTTGCTTTTTTCTGGTTAAGCAAATTCTGTTGGTTTATAGAACCAGATCATTAAGAAGAACACCTGTGCTGTCATTATCTGTAACTATAAGATGTAAAGGACAGATACTGTGTATGGTGACATCACATTGGATACCTATGTAAGGCATATTAGGAATGTCATAGCATGAGGTCATCACCTATGATCACTTTAGCAAGTTTGGGGAACTCTACAGAACATGTTCTTCTCTCAGGCCTGCAGAGCTGCTGTGGGGTACTGTTTCCACAGTTGTACTAAGCATCGCACAGTATATTTGGAAGAAAGGTGTGCCTAAGACTATTTTTTTGTTTAAACAGGTATTCTAAATCCCTTCCAGAAAGTCAGGGGTGCTCTTTGTGTTTGCATATTATGTGTTGTAGATACTAAAAGGAGAGAGAGATTCTCTTGTAGCTGTAATTATACTCCTAGAGTATTTTTTCCCCCTTTACCTTAAAACCTTTTAACACTTCCAGGGTTTTGAAGGAAGAGGAATGGGCAATGCTCCCCCTTTCTAGCTGTGTGTGAGCCAAATAGAGGGGTCTGGCTTATACGTGCCCCAACAGATATTGCTGAAGGTAATCTGATAAAAAGCATTGTGTAAATGTCTGGATAGTATGAATATGTATAGTGAATGCTTTTCAAAAAAAGGGAATTACCTCAACTTTTGTGAGCAATGATTGTAATGCTTGTTTTGAATTTTTTTTTATTTTGATAACTGATGAATTTTTCTGAATACCTGTGGAAGTCAGGATAGGATGAGGCTGGGTTACAGTTGAAAAGAAGCCTAAGTAGGAAAGTTTTGTCTCAACTTTCTCCTTTTCTATATAGTCCAATTTAAGTTTATTTTGCTGCTAACAGTGAAAAAGCCAGGAGATCCTGTAATCCACAAAAGCCTTCATTGTAAAGTACAGTACGCTAAAAATAGCAGTTCAGGACTGAGCGTGAGAAGCAATGAGATTAATGAGATAAACATACTGGATATGGAAATCTATCAGTATCTTAATCTTGTAATGCAAGCCAATTTTCTCCTTGGAAAGTAATGCAAAGGATCAAAACTGGAAAGTATTGGTTCACCATGGTATAACAGATGACAAGAAGTATATTGTATTATAGTTTAGAGACCAGTTATTTATCACCCTTTTCCATTTGCAGTTACAATATGGTTGAACCTTGATTTCGTATTGTGGACGATGTCAAAAGATGTCCTGCAGATTTCTTCTGATGTTGTTAGGGTGTGTGCAGCAGTGTAGTTGCTGCAGAGAGAGGCAGGAAAATGAGTTCTCTACTTGCCATCTGCTGTAGTGGATGTAGACAAAGCATCACTCTTGACTCAGATCTGTTTTTTCTCACAAGTGCAGCTGTGCTTCCTGGGTCTTTTTCTTCACCTGTTTCTCTGAAGCCTGTTTCTGTCTGTTTCTGGAACTATGCCCAGGGACTTGGTTCAGGACTTCTTAGGATGGATTGATCCCATAGATCAATCAAGTTTCATCTAACAGCTCTGTTTCTGTGGTAGGAGGCACCACCAAGATGTTTGCCCATTTCCTCTTTCTATCGGTGATCCCCTATTGTAAAAACACCTCAGTGTGCAGCAGGTCTCCGGTGTTTACGGAAGTGTGTAAGCATCAGGAGGAAAAAATCACTTTTGTGGTCTCCTGCTCTTCACCAGTTCTCATAATAGCAATTCAGTGGCTGGTGCAATGAAGTGCTGTTTTCCAACATTAGATGTGCTGGTGGGCTCAGAAAGGAGGTTTAAGGTAATTGTTTGTTCTGAGGAAAGCAGAATATGATTTTAACAGAGATGGCTATCCTGTTTCCCAGGGGCCTCATTTTGTTGAACCTTCTAGAGTAGCCAATGTCATCCCCTTACTGCAGTCCATTCACAGATATGTTGCTTGACATGTTGCTGCTTGTCTGTTGAGGAATAAAAAGCTGATCCTGTAGAATACACCACAGAAGAATTTTGTAGTTGTCCATTGCCAAACATTGCTAAGTGGGAGTTTTTCCACTGTTCTGTAAACCCAGTTTTTTACAGCACTGGCTTGATTGGTGCTCCAAGAGCGTGGCTCCTCCATAAGCAAAGTACTTACTGCAATGACAAAGGAACAGATTGTTTCTGTCCTTATTGCCGAGAGTCTCTAGGTTTATCATATTCCACCTCTTTTTTTTTTTTTTTTTTTTTTCCTTTATTAGGGTAAACCATACAATTCCTTCAGTCGTTCCTCCTGAGTAACTTCGTAGAAATCAGGTCCCTCTCTGGGCTCTCTATTGCATTCACAATTCGGGAGCGAGGCAAAGCTGTGTCCAAAAATCTCCAGCTGAGACCTTACTTGCATCCTCTGTGATGGTGTCAAAGCCTTGTCATGGTCAAAATACATCTGCTGCTTCTCCCGTTGCCAGAAGGCTCATTATCCTGTCTTAAAAAGAAATTAGGTTAATTTGTCAAGTCTTGTCGAACACATAGTAGCTGCTACTTGTCATCTTTGAGGTGCTTTCAAAAGGGTCCCGATTGTCTTTTCAAACATTTGAAGGAAAATTGAAGGTGAGCTGGCTAGTTCATAATGTACCACCTCCACACACAAAAAAAAAATCAAAACACCACCATCTGTTCTTTCTACAGTCTTTTGCTTTCCTGTGGTTCTTAGAAATGACGGCTCTAATCAGATCAGCTTCAGAACCAAGTTCATCAAGCCCAGCTAATTAGTAAGGGGGGTGTGTGTGTGTTTTCCACTTCCTAAGCTTTCTCTAGACTGCTTTTTTACTTACTTAGGTTGAAGTCTTACCTTTACTTGCTGGTCTTAATTGTGCTAGTTACTGTTTAACATCTGACAATTTTGCAGAAGATTGATGCCAATCAGATAATACCCAAAATTTCTTGGCACCAACTAATGAAGTGATGGCTTTGCCTGCCTGCTGGAATTGTATCACCACTTTTCTTGTGGGTTTTTGTTTGTTTATTTGTTTTTATTACTACTGTATTTATAATACAACTTATTTTGAGGTTTTCTTTCCAGTTTCACCTCCTTTTGTCTCCGTGTACTCTTGCCATTTTTTAAACTTTTTCTACAGGCTTTTGCCTTCTATTTAATATCAATAAAGAATTCACAATTTACCCGAGTCAGTGGTCTGCTACAATTTCATTTCTCTCACATTGAAATAATTTGAAGCATGCCCTTGATCCAAAGTTTCTAACTTATTTTTCCCTTATATTTTTCAGCCTATACTCAAGTCCTTCAGCTACTGAAGTCTAGTTTTGTCAGAGGAAGGGAGATTGAGGAGAGTCCCCTTTTGAAATAAGTTCACAGAGATTTTTTTCAACACCTGTAGTTCTTCCTATATTTTGGACTACTGAGCAAGCATGTGACTCTTTGATAAGTAAAGCAACATTTCCATCTGTTTCCTATTTTTTAATAAGCTTTGTCTTCTATGATTTGTATTTTGGTCATGATACTTCCCATAAATTATGCTAATTGACTCATAATCTTGTTCATTGTATTAAGACTTTCAGCTCTTCCTCATCCTTACTGTGGTTTTATACAACCATCTAAGACTAGTTTCATACACTCTTCTCTCTCCTTGCTTTACTGTGACCATATTTATAAGTAAATGTGTCTCCTCATTTTTAGGTCCATGGTGCCTTATTATTATTTTCCTGTGTGCCTTTGTCAACTGCCCCATTCAACACTTACTTAAAATCTTCCTCACTAGGTTAAGAAGTCAATGTGCTAGATGGAGTATCTGTCTAATAGCTTGTCTAGGTAGGCTTGTCCCCAGAGGTGTCCGATATCAAAGAGTTAAAAACACTGTATCTAAGTATTATCAGTTCAGTGACCTCTCCCATGCCACTTTCAACAATAATTAACAGTGCTGTTTCAAGGAAGATTTGAAAAATGTGCCTATTTAATTGCAGTGGATCAATGCAGCCAATTTAGTTCGCATTTGGGGTTATAAAATTCAAATACTTCAGGAGCTCTACGAATTTTTTAAAAGCTCAATTGGACTTAAGCTTCTGAAAACTTTTATTTACATTTAATTAAAATAAATGCTATCTTTCTACTTTGTGATGTATTTTGTCTTGAAAAGGTAACGTTGAACAGAATCTTCTAAAAGAGCTTTGCTCTTCTGCATTTTTTCAGTGCAATGAGTTCAATACAGGCAGTACAAACTGGAGATCAGACCCTGGTTCCAGGACAAGCTTGGCATTTGATCTCGGGCAAGTCACTTAACTTCTTTATAGCTTACACTGTAGCTCTGGTCTGTAAGATGAGCACAATGATTTCATCCTTTTTTGTAAAGCACTTGGAGAGCTGCGATCAAAGGCACCATGTTTCAGTGGTAAACAACAGCTACAGCAGGGTTAAGGCATTAACTTTACACACAAAGAGGAGCTCTAACTCTTAGCCTGGGAACTGAATACACCGCAGCTGTACATACTTTTCTTTCAAAGCACAGGCTCCTTGCAAGTTAAAGTTTAACTTTGATAAGGAATAATTCCAGTAACAACTGGCTGCAATGATTTAACCAGTAATTGCCACATTAGGGAAATAATTACAAAAGTTTAGTGGGTTTTTTTAAAAAGGTTCTAATGGTTGGTCAAAGCTATTAAAACTTAGCACTGATTTCCTGTTTCATACAACAAATGTTATTACATTGTTCTCCCCCACCCTAACTTCATCAGGATACTAGCTATTTTCTTTTGCCTGAATAAAATGACTCAATATTTCAACAACTGCTGCTTAATACTACTCTTTTAAAGCTGCATTATCTGATTGCTCCCCATTTATGAGGGGGGAGCGAATATGCAAATATTCCCTAAAGAATGATGATGTTACAGCTTATTGGCCCACATGTCAGGATAAGTTCCTCATGCTCTTCTTCACAGTAGCATTCTCTCTTGGAACTTCTCCTCTTTACTTGGAGGATTTAATAAATTAATGTGAAACATAAGGATGAGGGAGGAGAAGAGTTACTCCATCATCTAAATTTAAGCATCTGACTCTATATAGAAATAAGTACCTACTGTGAATTGGAAGAAGAACAATCTCTGAATGGGTCTCTGGAGGCTCAGTCGATGGTATAGAAAGCCTTGCTCATAACTGAGCTACAGAAATTGAATGCCTAAAGGTATACTGTAAATCTCATCTCCCTAAAACACGGATTGTGCAGTAGTACGTTGCAGAGCTAGTGGGAGAAACGGTTCATTACTACCAGCATTCACCACTACAGTATCTGTATGCTTTAAGGGTATGAATATGAGATATGAGAAGTCAATAAGGTTGAAAGAATGTGTGGTTTAAAGACTCCAGCTTCAAATTCCAGAAAAAAGCAGTTGATGGAAGAACTGCATGGCAGCACCACGTGATGCCAAAGGTCAGTTTTTTAAACAAGCCAAAAATGCAGTTCTCTGCTTTTAAAGCTAACTACCTAGAAGAGCTGAGGAGGTATTTTCTACAAAGTCTCTACTGATTTTTGTTATCTAGCCTTTTTGTTATCTTTACTTCTGAGCATGCAGCCTTCAGTGTTATTGTGGCTGTAACCTGCCTCCCGTGTTTGTACACAAATGGTGGGACATTCGCAAGCAACCAGGGACGTATAGGATATAACAGCCAGTCCCTTTTGTTTCAATGATATATTGCTTTTAGTTTTAGAAGCAGAGCTGGTTGGGACTTTTCAATAATACTTTTTTGACAAAAGAGAAGAAAAACTGTCAAAGCCCAAACTTTTTGGCAAAGTGTGATTTTGATAACTGGTTTATCCTTAGTTTATCTCTGGGATCCCAAAGATTTCCCATCACTGAGAAATTATAAGCCTCTTTATTAAGCTAGAGGTGTCCTAAAGGGACACCTTGTATTTACTTAAGCTTCATGTATCACCTTGGATTTTTTACATTACAGGTGATTTTCCTATTAATGGGATATTTTGAAGTAAAGTTCATCACACAAAAGCTTGAAGTGGATACATGTCAAAAGCTCCGAGTCTTTTCACACAAGACAGAATAATTCCTAAAAGGAATCTTCTACTTCAGGAGAACATATTTTAGATAAGATGCAAAAAACCAATTTCTTAACCTCTTTTTCTTAAGGGTAGAAACACAGCACTCAAATCCTGGCTAGACTCCAGCATACTTTTAATTCCCTACTGGTCACAAAAAGAGATTCTGCCCTTCTTACTCCGAACTACTGTAGAGACTTGATAGCTGAGCCATTATGTTGTAAGGTACAACTGATTGCATTTCAGTAATAACTGTTGTTGTTCCCCTGAGCCCTCAGCCTTGTCATTTGTCTTAGGATTTTAAACAATGTTATAAATGCCTTTTGGAAAGTGTCATGGAAGCTTAAGATTTTCTGGATTTAATGATGCTTCAGTTGCTCACTCTTTGGTATGCTAGATGTGCTCATCTTGACTGGCAAATATGCTAGTTTTTGTAAGACCTACAATAATCAACTTTCAGATCTAATTAGAATCATCATGTGATGAGTTGATGAGAAATAGTAAATGAAAAGTGGTACCTTATAAACTCATGGACTTAAAACCAGTCACCAGAGATCAAGTTTGCCCAGTGGCACTTTATGCAGTAGATTAACTTGCTGGGAGACTAAAGAGAAAATCAAGGTTAATGTGCTCTCCTTGGTGAACCTTGGAGACTGTCCAAATTATGACAACTGGTGGGATGTAGAAATGCTGGGGCTTTGCTGTAGGCAAAAACAAATACCAAAAACCCTACCCTCCAGCTTAGTTTCTATCTTGTAGACCTGTGGACAAAGCTGAACGGAAGATGCTTATATTTCATTGGAGAATAACCAATAAGGGCAGATACGCGCTCTCTCTCTAAGATGCGGCAAGTAACTTGCTAACAAATAAAACACTGAGTGCAAAGAGCAGATGAGAAAGATTGCCAACCTAAGTGTATCTCCAAACTCTCTGGATGGGGAAAACTGGAAGGTGTAACTTGCCCAGCATCACCGGAACGTCTGTTAGGACAGGGGCTGAAATCAGAGTCTCAGAAGTCTTCATCACATTCTTACTCTGCTTATCAGCGCTGCCCTTTTGAATAAAAATAATTGAAAGCAATAGGTCTTTTGAAGAACTTAAAGCTGTAAGAACTGCACGTGCTCTGCTCCTGCAAAGTTAGTGTGGGCATCTGCTTCCCTTAACTGAGAACTGAAATACCAAAAAAAATCCTTTCCCTTCAACAGCTTTTTATGATGGCTGTTTCAAATGCTGTTGTCTTTTGGTACCCAAGGCAGCAGAGGTAAATGCTGCCCCATACTGATAGCGGGTATAGCAACAGAGAGGAGCTGTTTTCTATTCAAATATAAATACTCAACACCTGCTTGTCCCTGCTGATTAGGGGGAAAAGTGAACTTTAACCCGTTCAATTAGCAAACGCAGTTAGACTCCTTATTCCTCCAGTAATCATGGGGATGTGCACCACACCAAATTCCTCTGCTGCTCACAGTGATGAAGTTGGGAACAGCAACATCAGCTGTGGAAAAGGGTTGTCTTTGCACTTGGAAAAGTAAGGATCATCTTGCAGATTAGCTTCGCTGTAGAGCATTGAACCTTATGCTCCAGGTTATTAACTACTTGAACATTTAACTGTAAAGTAAGAATCCTGATAAGAAAGTCATCTATTAAGAATTGCGTATAATGATGTAGAAAACCCAAAAGCAGTTAAAGAATATCAGAATTCCTTTACCCAGCATGATTAATAGGCATGATGATGTGTACGCAGCAATGCAGCAGGATTATTAATTAACTCACCTTTGCAAATGGGATAACTAAGCAAACTAGGATTGCATTACAAACATAGTAGAACTAAGTGACTCAAAGATATTTTCTTCATTTGTTATTCAAAGCTCACAGGGGTGTCTTCCTGCTCCTGCAGTACGGTATCATAGGATTACCTGGGGGTAATTATATCTGAGCTTCCTTAATGCTTCCTTCACTGCAATCACAGCGGGCTGAAGCAGTGCATTTGTGGTTCGAGGGGAGGTTGTAGGCTGACTGTGAAAGAGAAATTCCCCAGCATTGGTTCAGGGTCTCTTCCCTGGGATTGCACAGAGTGGGAGCGTATTGCAAACAAATTGGCTGGGCAAGAAATGAAGGTTGACTGGATGCAGTTCCCATATGAGGAGGTGAAGCCCTAACAATACAGACCAGAAGCTGAAAGATCATCTGCTGACTGTGCAGGAAGGGGTGGCTCGTGGGGGTGGTGCCGCTGCAGGGGACCCAGAGGCCTGACTCTGGGGTGGAGGGAAATAGGAGCCACACGTGTGGCTGGGTGAGGAGTCCAGCTTCTTTCCCTGGACCATGACCAAGGGGAACTTTATTCTGTCAGCATGGTGGATGTATAATACCACTACCCTTGTTTTGAATAGGGGGTCTGAGGCTACAAATAGGAGGAGAGGTCTGTTTCTTCTGTCTTGCTGCTTTAATTCCCTTTTAAAACTTTTTCAAAGGGCCTCTGTACAAATAATCCTCTTGAGAAGTTCACTAAGGTATAAGATACCAGTCCCTAAGCATATGTTGCATAAATGCTTCTGGGGATGAATTGGTGTGGAAATTCTTGTTTGAAAATACTTTTAAGATTCATCTCAGTGAATTAAAGATTTTTTTCCTGAAATAAAAAAGAATGAATAGAAGAAGCACAAAATTGCTAAAAATGTAGTCTTGCACCTCCAAAAATTGCCTTTAAATGTCTTTTGTCTCTGCATAAAGGTCTCTAGCTTACTTAAAGCTTCAGTCCTGTGCTTGAGCTCCGGGAATATGAGACTAATAATTAAGGTTAAAAGCCTGGCAGTCTTGGTAGTGCTGAGTAGATGTAAAAAGAAGCTGGGACTTGAATCCTGAGAAGAAGTGATATAAACCATTTACTCTACCCACTTTCCATCTCTCTTGTCCGAGTTAAGTGAGCCAGTTTTCCTTCCAGCATCTGGCTATTCCTTTCCAGTCTGCCAGTTTGATTGGAGAGCCTCCTCCTTTCCAAAGGGAAGCGAGTGCGGAGAGGCTGGAAGACAGCAGCCAGAGCTAAGGAAGCAGCACTCCTGACAGAGAAATTGCCCTGGGTCCTTGCCACCGCGATGGGTCAGGTTCTTCAATTCATCACTTGCAAAAAAAAAAAAAAAAAAATGTAGACTAGCATGGCAAATAAACTGTGCAGCTTCATTTCTCAGATGTTGTGAAGTCAAAACACTTGCAAAAACCCATCCTGTGGGAGAAGCACCCATTCAAATGATGAGCTTAATTGCTTACAGTTATTATTTCTCATCTCAAGGGGCTCAGCCCATTTCAATCTGTTTCTACAGGCACAAGGGGGAAGTACCTGCAAATAGTATAATTTCATGGCAAAAAAATCAACGCTCTTTGACAATGTCTCAAACTTTTTTTCCTCCCAAAGAGCCTGTTATTTTAAAAACACCTGTGATATAGTAGATTGTTTGTACTTTTAAAAGATCATCAGGAGAATTTGTCAGCAACACGTCCTGGTGTGAAAAAGGAGAGGAAGCAAGTAATAGTTGCCTATCTCTGGAATATTGTTGGATATCTGGAGGAGTTTAACACTGTAAAATGTTAGGTTTGGGTTTAAATTTGTGACATTTGATCTCATGCCAATGCAGAAATTAAGCTCGAGATTGAAGGCAAAATTTTGTAGATATAGTGTAGCTCAAAAATTATTTTCACGTGCTGAATTTTCAGAAGCTGGCTTGACTGTTAAGTTTCTCCTGCCCACTAGATGTCACCAACGTATGCTGTTCCAATTCAAACAACTTCGATCGTTGCTTAAGAGACGGGTTAGCTGGAAGATTTGTTAAAATTTGTGGTGGTGGAGGGGTTGGTGTTTATTGATAAATGGGCAGGTAGCGGATGAAACCATGGCAGGCAGAGGAGCGTTGCATGGAATAAAAGCAGTATGTTATTGTTTTGAGTAAGGAAGTGAGCCTTCTCCTCTGATTAAACTCTACCACGTGCTTTGTAACCTCTTCCATCTCTTCCTTAATTCTTCCTTAGGACATTCACCAATTAACGTAATGAAAAGTGTGATTTCCCGCACACTCCTGATCATCCAGAACTGGCTGAGGCAGCATATGTAGATTGTTACTGATTTTTACCATTGCTATATACAGGATCAGATAGTGATGTTAACTAGCTGGAGGAATGAACAGGGAGGAAGCTTCAAAGTTTAAGCAGAGAAGTATGCAGTACAGACTGGGTCTCCTAAAAAGTAAAGCTCTAGTCTTGGGCAAGTTTCTTTAGCCCTTAGCTGCATCCTCCGGAGATTAAGAATGGCTTGAGGAGATGCTGTGAGATTTAATTATCTCAATTTTCCAATTAGTTTCCCTTTGATGTAAAGAGAACCAGGATTATGCTTAAGGGTAGCAAAGGGCTTTTAAATATGGACAGGAATATTAAATCCTACATATTTTTATTTGAAGAACCAAAAAGAAAGAGGAAAACAGCAGAATTACCCTCTTTCACATAAATTTCTTTTGGTGAAGACTTTCTCTTACTTTTTCTTTAGCGAAGGAGAAAGAGGTCATCTTGCTGAAGCCCCCGTCTGGAACACAGGAGATGTGGGTTTACTTCAAATTCTTTTGTATGACTTTGGGAGCAAGGTTCAAGGAGGAGACTTTAAATACAGTTTATAGGAGAAATGAACTTAGCAAGGGTCTGTTTGAGAAAACTGAGTGCGCAGACCACTTACTTTCTCTCAATGCCTTCATCTCCTGGCCTACGTAGTTCAGACCAGGTCTGTCTCCCAACCTTTGGCTCCTCTTGAAGCAACCATACCTATTCTTTACTTCTTTTCCATTCTACCACCAGAAAATTATCTAATGTTAATATTGTGTTGCAAAACTCATTCAGCTGTGCAGGCTGGTTATCAGTGCTCATGCCTTGCAGGTATGCTGTATGTCCTGGCTCCTCTCAAAGAGGCATTTTTTTCTCTCTCTTGATTGTTGGTGCTTTTCACTCCTTTGAGGGTTTCTGGAAGGCTTTCAGATTTGCTTCATTTTGTAGAGATATTGAAGAAAATGGGTTCTTCTTCCATATCCTTATTTCTAGAAGGAAGAAGATGCAGGTGCTACTGTTAGACCATGTCCTACATCTTATATTTTTTCCGGTGCTGAAGTTTCACATGGGTTGACAGAGGAAACCAAGTACTGGCCAGTACAGTAGATCACATGAATTTTCTTTTCTGTTTTGCATACCACCGTGACCTTCTTATGTCCTTAGAAGCAGGTCAGGCTGTACTGCCTCTGGCAGCACTTTTCTCTTGCCGATAAATAGCAAGCCAGCAATTACAGAAAGCCATGGGAATTTGCATTGGTAATGTAGGCTTGATATATAATTCCATAGCCACCCAAGAGAATAAGATTCAATGACTTTCTGCAACTATCTCATCTTTTATTATCACTTCTGTAAACACATTCTACATTGTTTCTGTGATTAGTTAATTCTTATACGTGCCTTGTATAAGTTGCATGCCTTGTGTCATTTTTCATATGGTTCTCAAGACCAGATTGATCAGGTGCTCTTAGGAGCACATCTGCCATCAGCAGCTAATGTTGCAGTTTACACAGTGCTGACAAGCTGTACAATAACAGTTGAAAAAGGCCAGTTTTCTCAAGGTGAAATTCTTCTCTATGTGTGCAGTATTGTCATTGCTAATTTTTGCCAGAACTGCCCTCGACTGCATATGCCTGTGTGCAGTAACACTCTATTTCAGTAAGTATTCTGGGGGCATATGTCACTCACACCCAAAGTTCATCATATTCTTGCACATACACTGTGCCTTATGTTGTCTTTTGAGGTGTTTGTAGAAAACGTGCTCTGTCTTTTGGTGTAAAAGCATGCAAGGATGATAGCTTCATTTTGAGCCTTTTAAAACAGAGAAGTCCCTTCCGGAGGACGTTCCAGCTACTTTTCTCTGTACAAGAACATGGAGATGAGCATGGGCTGACAAGACTAATATGAATGTTCCTCTACAGTTCACTATGCCTGTGTGCCTCTGCGATAGTTGTATCTTATTTTCGGTCTTTCTCCTAGAGATATTATTTATATGACCTTCAGGTTGTTTCTCAAATTTCAGTTCTGCTCCTTGAGCCCTGTCGAATGCTTTCTGTAGCCTTTCATTCTGATCTATCCTTGTCCTCTCAGGGTAGTCTCAATAGACACTTTGCCCTGTATTCCTTCAGAAATCTGTGATACTTTCTTGTAGGGGGCGAAAAAAAGGAACAGATTTTGAAGCCATGGAGTAGTCTGTAACAGTATTTGCTCCCATATGGCATATTGGAAGTGCATATTGAACTCTCCTTATCTACGGAAATGTGCCAGAACCAACAAAAAATGTTTAAAAATATTGAGCTTCAGTCATGTCAATAAGAATGTCCTGCTAGTTGTAGGCAGTTGTATTTATTGAATATTTCAAGTCCTAAATATTTACCTCAATGACTTACTTCTTTTTCCTGCTACTGCTGGTAAACTAAGTTAGTTATTAAATGCAGTTAGTAAACTTTTTAAAAGGATATTCCTGGTAGCATGCACTACTGAGCAGTGGAGTGCTAAAAAGTTAATTTTCCATGGCCAGTCTACCTGTCCCATTAAAGATATCTGAGGATTAATTTTTTGTACATTTTTTGGTTCCTTTATTGTATGCATTCTCTAAATCAAATCCAGAACTAAGCACCCTTTTTTTAAAAAATAAATCTGTTATTAGGTCTTTGTTCCCAGATATAAGTTTGTTCCCAAACTTTTCTTTTGAGCTGTGATTTTTTTTGTTTTTTTCAATTCAAAATCAAATAATTCCCGTAGTAGAAATTGGATCCTTTGTATCCATTCTCAGTTTTTCTGTTTTTTCCTCTAAATTATATTTTTTTCAGAACCTGGGCTCATCTGGATGTAATATGCTTCTTGTGAAAGAGTTAATCTGGATCTTTCAGCTCTTGCAGACAAGGTCCCCCTATAAAAGTCTGCCCTGCCACCTGTGCTGCCTCCTGCTATACAGCATCAGTGCATTTGCTGGGTAGTCCTCAGTACATGTGGTTCCAAACATGTGCAAAATTATTAATTTTCTTCCAGTGTTTTCCAAATGCTGGAGATATTCATGCTCCCATGTCTTCTACCTTTTTTTTCTTTCACAATTCCTAGCAGCTGGCTTTGTGAGGTGTCTTCTGAAATTTTTTGCTCTGTGGTAACTCTGTTTTTCAGTTTCCTTTTTCACAGGCACTTCTCGTTGAGTGTTTTCATTCTCTGCTGAAGGAGCCAACAGCTTGACAACCTTTCCCATGGAAAAGCCCGTCCCTTTAGCCATCTGGTCTCACCGTGAATCTCTGATACACGATAAAGGAATCTGTCACATCTGACTTAATTTAATCGCAAATACATAGTTGTAAAACATTAAAAGGGCTTTTCTGGTGCTGAACTTCCAGCAGTTTCCTTTCTTTTGGAAGAGAGTATTTCTGGAACTTGTTTCTGCCGGTGTCATGGTGCCACTGGCATTGACTCCCGAAGCCGGCTGGCGACTGAGCCTGTTGCGGGGATGAGTCACTCCATTTCCCCTGTGAATCCCGCTCCTCCTGCAGCTTTGCTGGCGAGCGGTCGCTGCTGCCAACAAGGCAAGTCCACCCTGCCCCTCTCCCTGCAGCCCCGCCGTGCCCACAGCCCAAGACCTTCAGCTCGCTTTGGGGCTGTAGGTACTGTTGTGGGAAGCAATGTGAGAAATTACACGTGGTCTCTTCACTCTTGCGGTGTGCAGATGCTGTTAACGTCCCTGACCCGAGACTTACTAGGTTTGTGAAGCGGTGCTGCCAACAAGGCAAGTCCACCCTGCCCCTCTCCCTGCAGCCCCGCCGTGCCCACAGCCCAAGACCTTCAGCTCGCTTTGGGGCTGTAGGTACTGTTGTGGGAAGCAATGTGAGAAATTACACGTGGTCTCTTCACTCTTGCGGTGTGCAGATGCTGTTAACGTCCCTGACCCGAGACTTACTAGGTTTGTGAAGCGGTTCAACTTTCTTTTCTTCCCCTTGCTGTCCCATGCTACCTCCTCCCACTTCACTTAAAATATGCATATATTCAGCATATGATTTAACATGTGCGACCTAAGTGTGCAGCAAATTAATGACTTCTGGACAAAATGTCCTTACAGAAGAATGGAGACAAAATGTGAGAATCGGTTCATCTTTAGCCCAATATTTTTCTTCTCAGTGAGCCTAGGAACAGCTGTACGAGGCGGTAACAAATTAATGGCATCAGCTGTGCCCATGCAGGCTGCCAGCTGGGACCTGATGGAGATGCCCGGGGCTGGGGCCACCCCTATGCCCCTGGCTGCCTTTGGCCAGTGCTAAATGACCGCGTGTTATCTCTCACCTCCCTTGTGCCATAAAGTGGTGGCATGATACTGATGTCTCGCAAAGGAGATGGTGGCATTTCTAAATGGCAGAATTACCATCTCCACTACAATCACTACTGAGATCCTCTGTGAATACAGTGAGATACACAGAGCTGGTAGGCATCGGAGACATGTAGAGGAATAGAGGCATATCCTTTCCCCTATTTGCAAAGGAATGCACAGCCCCTGATAAGAACTCGGTGCCGGAGTGAGATAATTAGCTGCAGCAAAGTTGAAGGTTTGATGGAGCACTTGCTGGGATTTGCAGAGTTGTCTGGCTCTCCCTGTCCCTGATAAAAGACAAAACATTCCTCAAGGAGAGCAGACTAAAGGAAAAGGTTAGGATGTGGAAAATATGGAGTTACACAGTTAGCCAAGAGCAGCAGGGTGGGCAAGATAACTTGTAGAAGGGGGATTACCCTATTTGCACCTGACATTACTTCTTGACCGCCATGTTTAAAATCACCAATGGCAGGCTGGACTGGTATCCACCAGAAACTTGCCAGCCTCTTTTCCGAGCCCAGCTATGCTTTTTCTCTCCGCAATATCCTGGGAAGAGATTTTTAAAATTGAATCTTAAGTTACATAAACATGTACCCCTTTCTAATCATTTTAAACCTGAAATCTGACACCGTCACTAGGTTTTCCATAATTTTGTATGATGATTATAACAAAGTAGTCCTTCCTCGCTTTCCCTGGCCATTAGGAAGTTCGGGCAGCTCCACAGTCCCCCTCCACCACTCATTTTCCAAAATGAAGAGCTTTGTATCAGCTAAAGCAATGCTGCAGAAGCTAGAAGGTGCAGAGGCAAACGCAGCTGGATAACAGCAAAAGCACAGCTCTTTTTGGTATTTAAGGGGCCGCAGAAACGCTCACTAAAAGACAAACGAGCTGCCTCTGGCTTCCAGCACTGGGCTGTATGGCGGGGGCAGCCCCATGGCGGGAGCCACAGGGGGGATGTCCATGCCGTGCAGCAGCTGCATCGCTGTCTTCTCCTGCATCTGATGCAGCGGGGCAGAGAACTGGAGAGAAACATACTGTGAACCACTAGCTATGACCGGTCAATGAGCAGTGTGAAGCTGGAGTGCCCTTAATAGGGACCTTCGGAGGGCTGCTGGCAGCTAATGTGAGAAGATGTGGAAGGATCAGCTGTCTCCACAGATGTGACAGGAGAAAGAAATGACATGAAGGAGGAATACTTATCACCCAAAGGCTGACAAAGTGCTGAAATCTGAGAAACGCTTTGTTGTCAAATGAACAAAAGCAACACTGTGGAGTTTTGATTAAGTTTGTTTTTAACAAGAACCTTTGTTCAGATGAAACTGGTACTCCTACTTGCTGTTTTGCAGTAGTATTCATGACTGCTTCAAAAGTTTGTATCTTCTGTCAGATGCACAGGATCTAAATAGTAGCAGCACATTTTCACAATCATTGCATATTAATGGAATTAATTTGTTTAAGGACTACTATGGCTGGCAACTGTCACTGTGATTGACATTTGATTGTCATCTCTTTGGGAAAAATCCAGTTTATTCATCTCGGAGGAAGGGAGAAAATTATAGAATTGGATTTTCTTCAGGTGCAAATAAATAAAAAGATCAAGTTAAACTCCATAGCTGACAGGAACATTAGAGAGACCTGTAGCACCTTCTTCTGCCTCCCTTTATCTCTGTGGCTGTCAGCATGATGGGAAACATTTATTTAAATGATCACGAGATTTGGATTCTCTTTCCAGTGATTCTGCAATGTATTTATTGCTATCTTCTAAAATGCTCGCCTGTCCCTGTAGAATGATTTCAGACATAGTGCTTTTTGACTGACTACTTAATGGCTTAAAGAATCACCACTTTTTACTAACAGGCTTTAAAGGCAAAGATTCCCAAGCCAGGTTAGGCCAGCTGTCCTCAAGAGACCCCTGTTCTGTCCCTGTGATAAAAGACTTTACACTAGACAAACCAAGAAACGTTCTTCCCAAGCCTCCTCTGCCAGAGGCCAGCTAGTGCTCTACAGGACGAAGGCGAGTGTTATTAAACGGAATAGGCCGACCAGCTGATGCAAACATTGTGCTTAATGTATTGATGGTTTTATTTTATTAAAATGGGGATCTTGCTGTCTAATGATATAATGTGTGCCTTCTGCCACCCAAAGCTAATTGAAATGAGGTCAAGAGGCAAAATTAGAATCTTCCCTCCTCCAAGTAAAACTCTGACTCTGAAAAGGGCACTAAGAAGCAGCAAATATTTCACTGACTTTCATAGTGCATGATGAAGGCTGACGTAAGAAAGCACCTGTGCCTGTGGGTGTTTTCCTACTGCAGAAAAACTCCCCAACTTTAGGTACATTTTATTGCTTTCTAAACCACTCGGTAATATTATTTCAACATGACAAAGCAGAAGAGCATTAAAGGACACCCCTTTACTTTAAGAAAAGTAATTTTAAGGACTCAGTTAGCCAGAGGTGAGAAGTATTACTAGAAACACTGCAGTTAAGCTTGAGGAGGAGAGACTGACTCCTTCCCCTCCTTCAGCCCCTGGATAAAACAAACCTCTGGACTCATGGGTTTATGTCACATCGAGTCTGCAGGAGCCTGTGCCGGTCGCAGGAAAAGACAGGCGGTGGCCTCGCTACCAACCCTGACCACCGTGCTGAGCCCACCATTGATAGTCCAATGGATGAGGAAATTGAAAATGGGACTGACAACAGGGTTGTCCATTTCAGGCAGTGGGTGGGCAGGGGGCAGCTGAGCCGCTCCCAGGGCTGCCCCCGACTTGTCCCTGGCAGTTTGCAGAGAAGGGAGAATAAATTTGGGTGCTCGGATGTCCAGATGCCTGCCCCTGAGTGGGGAGCCCTGGACGCCAGCCTGCCCCCATTTCATCCCTAGCAAACCCACCCGTACTCCTGCATCATGAAACCTGCCGCGGAGCCCTGGCATGGCCGCAGCAGGCTGCCGGGGCCGGGGGCAGGCTCGGTCCCGCACTGATGGTGAGCTGTCTCACCCACTTGGTGCCAAAGACAGCCCGTGGCTTGCAAAACCACTATCCTTGCTGCCACACAGTTAATAAAGCTGAGTTTTCCAAGACTCGGATTTCCTCACTAGCTGGAGCTTGAAAGGTCTTGCTGAATACAGCAGGAACTAATAGGAGCATTAACTGTGGGGTAACTTTGTGGTCCCTGAAACGGGCTGGTGCTTATCTCCAATGCTTCCAGCTGAGCCAAACCGTGGGAGAGCACCCTGCGTAGCACTGTGCAATTTCTCAGCTGCCGGAAAGGTCTTTTTTTTGTTGTTTTACTGTTTGCTATTCAATGTAAAATACGAATGCTTTCAAGCAGATTTCTTTGCAGCACAAATTTTCTTTCTAGTCAGTGTGAAGTAATCTAGCAACAGCAGGGTCCAGCTGAAGGGAAGGTGCTGCAAAGTAGTAATTAATTAGTCTAATTGAAACAAGGTTGGGCTTAATGGCCTGTGGATCTGTTGGTAGTGGGCAGGGCTGACACAGCTGATGATTATGTTGCTCAGGGTTCAGCTTGAGAGTCAAGGCATGCATGCTAGTCTTGCTGGGCTGTGGCTTGGGGTGCTTGTCTCTAGTACCCTGTAAGTCCTTGTGTCTGTACACATTGAGGGGTCTCTGGGTGTTCTGTGCTTTGCTGAAGCCAGTGGGATTTACTGAGATGCTGGAGTTTCAGTCGCCTGTGCATCCTAGGGGAAGGTATGAGGGCAGCTGGGCAGCTCCCCCAGTGTTCCCCTGCTGAGGTTTTTTGTGACTTTGTTTTTCTGCTGCTTGTTTTAGGCTCTGAAAGCCTGAATTCAGTCCTCAGGTATAAAAGTCCTCAAGGGGGTGTGTATATTTGTGTGTATTTATAGATGTACATGAAGCTGTGTGTTGGTATGTGGAAACACACACCGTGTCCACAGCTTTTTTAATCATCCAAAGTTCTGAAAGGTCTTCTGTTACAACAGTGTAATGGATGAGAAATACCATATTTGCCTGTGAAGTATTAAGTAATATCTTCTGAGCTGGACATCTCATCAAAGGGTAAGGTAACTTGTTTAATTTTCTCCTCCTTCCTAAGAGTAAGTTTTTTCCTCTGATAGAAATAGTTACTGTTAATGGTTTGGTGTTTTGCCTCTTTAGAAATGCTATAAACTCAAACGTTAAGAAGGTGAAATTTCTAGAGAGAGAGGAAGGTAGGACAGGGGACAGAAGAGGAAGAGTGAAAGAAGCATTAGCAATTGCTGGCTCGCTTGTGAGCACAGAGGGAGATGGTGCACGTTAGCCAAAATGGTAGCCCTTCTATCCGCTTGAGTGGGGTTTGGGCTGGTGCCTGGATCCACATGTGCTCTGTATTGAACCATGCTGGCTTCAGCTGATCGCTGCAGGGACCTAACTGCAAAGTCTGTGTGTGAGCACAATAGAAAAACACATGTTAAAGCTCTTGTTTTTGTTCATTTCACCTTCCCTAGTTCAGGACCTTGTGCTAGTGGCAGATGTACAAGTCTTGACAAAAAAGTTGCTGTAGACTAAGCCTTTAAATCATGCGTGCTTTCTGTGAGGTGGGGCTGGCAACCATCCAGCCCTTTTTGGGGTCATGTCAACATGTTTGTATATTGTATAGGAGAATGAATCTCAGTGGGATTGCTTAGGCGTTATTGCAATGCAAATATTGAATTATAATTATGCTAACAAGCACAAAAATGCAATAGATGTTCTTTCACTTGAAATTAGAGCTCAACAGAGCTCCTCTCTTCAGCATGCGCATCATGCAACTGCTATGGCAGTACCAGTCTTTCCGTGGAGAGAAGAGGGAAAATGAATATTCAAAAATTGTTTTAGTTAAGCTGATGCTACTGTGGACTCTGTTCTTTCTCTCTGGTTTATTCTTTGAAATGCAAATTTTTAAAAAGCGGAGAGATCAAGAGATGACAATCAATCTTTTTCTCCAGGGTAGGAGGAACTTTAAAAAAATAGATTTTTAAACCTCTATTCTCTTTAAGAATTTTTTTTTACGGGAGCACTGGTAATATTTGTGGGGGAAGGGTGTAGAGAAGTGTGCATGTATCTGGAAACAAATCAATTGAATTAGGATCAGAGTAAGGCTTACTAGCTACGGGAGAACATCTAGACTTTCCCCTACCACCTCCATGACTGCTCAAAGTTACTTTTCTTCTGAGAATCTCCAGAGAGCCGCTCAAATACTTCACATTGCTGTCAGCCTAAATAAGTGCCCTTACAGTCTTGAGATCAGTCTTTCCGCTATTCCCTCCCTCCATGTTGCTGACCCTAGTAGGGGGACAAATCTCTAGTAAAAAGTGGTGGTTTCTGCTCAGTGTCATCTTTCCCCGTCAGCAGTGGAGGGGAAGCCCAAGCCCGGGCGCAGGGAGCCCTGTCGGGGTGCGTGGCCGGGGCAGCTTCACGCAGTCGGGCTGTGCGTGGGGGAGCTGTGTTTGGGCACTGCCACGTACTCAGCCCGGCGTGGGCTCATGCTGCAAAGGTGGCATGGGCAAGCGCTTGCATGTTTGCTGGCAGAGTGACCGTGCGTGGCCTCTCCCCTTCTGGTGCTGTGCTTGCCCTCTCTGCACCACCTGCCTGTGGATGGTGTGGATAGCTGATGAGTATGGACCAGTATTTTTCCAATATTTTTTTTTTTGTCAGCCCTCCTGAATGCATATTTTCTTTATCTTAAACTAGATTCGTGCACACCGTCTCTTCTGTTCCTGGCTGCGCTGTGTTCATGCGGTTCACCTGGCCTTGCTTTTTGGTATCCCGTGGTGAGTAACCTTGCTCCATCAGGGGAGATGCTCAAGTGTTAGCAGCTTCTCTCAGCTTGTTGGTTTCAAAATGACTAGTGGTCACTTCTAGGAAGGCATTTAAGGAAAATGCATACATGATGTTTTTGCTTCTTTCTCTGATGAATACAAATCTTTATTGTAGCTAAAAGGGAAAG